>NC_048433.1:5018026-5232062 GCF_004353265.1 Vitis riparia | reverse complement strand
TCATAGGGAACTCTTCCGTTCTTTTTTGCCACATGAAGTAGAAGGATTTGACTGAAAATTTATCCTTCTTCGCATCCATCCATTCTATATTGTCTTCTTTATCACTACTCACAACCTTCCCTTGAAGCCTTGAAAGGAAGGCTTCAACCTTTCCATTTCCCAATCAATCATATTCCTTAAAAACCTACAGTTCCAATGCCCACCCTCACTTTGTTGATCCCACACATCAAACATCCAAGCATCCTCTATCACAACTACGGAATATAAAAAAAGGAAGGGCTCTCTTAGAGATGAATCACTACACCATTTGTCATCCCCAAACTTCACCCTTCTACCATTGTGAATAAGGTTCTACTACATATTCTCCCAAACTCTCCTGATGTCCTTCCATAATCCAATTCTAAAACCACCCCTAATTTTCCTGGAACACCAACCCTTCTCCTCCTCTCCATACTTCCCAACAATAACCACTTCCATAGGGATTCATTTTTTGAGACAAACCTCTAAGTCAACTTGGCTTGCAATGCTCTGTCAAGAACTAAGAAGCCTTTAATCTTAACAACTCCATTACATCTCTCCTTACAAGCAATTGTCCACCTCACCAAGTACGGATTTTTCTCTAATGAACCCCTATCCCACAAAAAACCTACTTGAATCTTCTCAATCCTCTTACTCACCTTCATAGGCATGACAAAAAGAGACATATGGTAAACAGGCAAGTTGGACAGAGTACTCTTTGATGAGAGTGAGTCTCTCACTTTTAGAAAGGCATTGTCTTTTCCACATAGACAACCTCTGTGGTCCCTCTCTTCTACTGAATGCCAACTAACCCTCAACTTATAAGGGGGCTCCAAGGGAAGACCCAAGTATACAGTGTGGAGATCTTCCTTCTTACAACCTAACTCAGCCACCAATTCCTCCCCATTATGGAGGCAACCAACAGGAATTGACTCACTCCTCTAAATTAATCTTCAAACCTGAAATGGCTTCAAACCACATGAAGATCCAACTAAAATATAACACTTGCTCATGACTAGCTTTGCAAAAAATAAGTGTGTCATCAACAAATAAAAGATGAGATACCCCCACCTTCACCTCCTTTTCTAGTTACCTTAAACCCTAAAATATAACCTTCTTCCCTTGCCTTCTTCAACAGACAACTAAGCTCCTCCATAGCTACAAAAACAAATACGAATTATGTAGCTAACTTTGAGATTGTATAATGCTACCAGCAAAAATACAGGTAAGATACAGGAATATATACACATATAATTAGATGACACCAAAGTAGATTAAACAACCTACGGTTATTGCTCAAGAAAAAAGGGAATGAGAAGCATTATGTATGTCTAGGATGCGTTCACTTGCATTTTTAAGGCTTACAAGTTAAATAATACAAGAATTAGTGTCAATGACTTTGTAGATTTTCTTTATCTGAAATTCCAATTTAATGACGTAACTAGCAAGATATGGCAATGCTTTAAAAAAATGTATGCACTTCTTACATGCCTTAACCTTTGACTTTTTGACATGGAAACAACAGTCACTTCTTCTTGAAAGCCAAAATGTAATTTCCCCTAGTAGTAGACTTTATTCAAGAGTAATTTTAGAACACATCTATATAAGATAACAAATAAAGAAATCTACAAATAGTTAAATCCAGTCAACAGAGAAAGCTGGCAGTATTGTGAGCCAGACTTGAAAAGCTTCAAATTTGTCTTCCAAGGACTAACTTCTAAAGAATGAAAAGTTATCACAATGCTTAGACAACAACAAGTTGTTTGTTCAATATTAATTCTAATTTTGAAAATACTTTGAAGGACTTATCACTGGCAGATTTTTCTAGGATTGCATAAAGTTTTTATTTCATTAAATTAAATGCCTAGATTTGTTTATGTTGCTATTCATATAGTGTAGAAAAGTTTTTAACTGTGTTCTACTCTACCTAGGTGCATCAAATAAATACTCAAATGAAGAGGCCCTCAAGAATGCATACCAAAACGCACTTAGTATCTTGGACTACATAATGGAAGAGAACACCAATGGGTTTTAAACAACTAAGCCTCAAAGAACAACCTGTCTTCATTTATCTTTTATGCCTTATGCAACTCATGTAAGGATTCATCATCAAGAACATATTCTGCTATTCTCTAAATATTTTTACCCATATTTCAGATATAACGCTAGCCTTTTAGAACTTTTTGACCTTTGACGGTCTCATTTCAGCCATGCCTAATTTTTAATAATTTTTTTTTTAAAGCCCAATACACTGCCCCATAATTGATGGGCATTCATAATGTTGTCTTATGGTAACTCCTTTAATTTGTCCAGTATATACTGCATAGCATAATATTCATCATCAATTAGTTAGCCGACATCAACTCATTACTCTAATCAACCCATAAAAAGGAGCATATGCCCCACCTGAAAATATTAAAATATATATTACAAATTGCTCAGTCTGATCCCAGCACATTTTAAATGAGGGAAAATCTGCCATCCAGACACAGACCCTGAGTCTTGCATCTTTCTATATTTACTGAGAATCCCCATTTCCACTAAGAATCCCATATATCTGTGCTTTGAACGCAAAAATGATTTTTTTGATGATGCATTTCTGGCTCTGCCACTGGTCCAACATCAGTATCTTTTCAATGCTCTCCCTCTCATATTGGAAAGAGATAAGTGTGGTTAGATATGATAAAACATGAACTATCCTTCCAGATGGCATGAACAGGATACCCCCTAAACGTGCTTATATGTCATAAGCATTAAAGAAATCTCAATGTCTAAAAAAAAATGCAAAGTGTGCATGAAGTTATCATCTGAAATAATTACAATTATATCCAGAAAATAGTCTAAACTACCTTAGCAAGTAAGCGGTTTGGTGCCACTCCGGCGCTGCATGTAAGACCAGTCACTTCATGAACACTTGTTCTGAGTTCTTCAGCAATCTTCAAGGCAAAACAACAAAATAAGAGAGGCATCATAAGAAATGCTACCCATGCTACTGAAAATAAAAACGAGTTAGTAATCCATTCCCCAAGTGAGCGTGTGTGTGTGTGTGTGTGAGAGAGAGAGAGAGGGAGGGTGAGTGAGTAGTGAAATTAGATTATTTGGTCATCAAACTTACTTCTCCGCTAGTAAGGTCCCTCTCATTGCAGACCTCAGTAATATCAAGGTAGGCTTCATCCAAACTAGCTGCCATGAAGTTGGGATCGTACTTCTGGAAAACTAATATGAGAAATACGTGTAAACTAATTGACCAGAAAAAGATAATTGTAAGTCACATCTGAAAAGCTGCATTAAAAGCATAAAACCTAACCTTTTCTAGTTAAATCACTATAATAAGTATACTTCTTGAAGTCTGTGGGAACAAAAATCAACTCTGGGCATAATTTACGTGCAATGAAACCAGGCATTGCAGCACGAACCCCAAATTTTCGGGCCTACAGAGTGATCAAATCATGTTCTCTATAAAACTTAATAATGAAGCAGTGTTAGAGAATTTCACTCTTTAAACTGGAATTACTGAATTGATCAGAAAACCATTCACAGTCCGTCTTGGAGTTGATAATCAGCAATTCAAATTTCAAACCTCATAATTAGCGGTGGAGATCATAGACATGCTACCAACCGCCATTGGCCTGCCCCTTAATGAAGGATTATCTAATGTTTCAACAGCTGCATAGAAAGCATCCATATCTACATGTAGCCAAATCCTTGATAGATCACGTGTAGCTTCTAGCTCCAAAATTCTTTTATCAGCAACCTGAGAATAACATAATCTATGAAGTGCAAGAATAGATGCCTTATCAAAACCCCAGAAACTTGTCCGAAAAAACCAGCATGAGTTGTACCATGCTTCAACAAGATAATCAAACTAGTCAAAATGATCATTTCTAAGGTTCCCACCTTAGAAAGGGGGTTTCAAATACATTAATTACCAATGATCAATAAGAATTACACTGGATGAAAGATTTTCTCAGTTTGAAACTTCTTCCTCCCCTACCAAAATGCTCAGTGTACAACCAAGTCATATTTAACCGAAGACCCGGCACAAGCTAATTGTAGCTGACCATTATAACCATAAAATATGTTGTGATTCATGGGAAAAAAAGCAACCATACCATTTGATAATGAGATATGTCAGAGGCAGAGAGTTTTGCGCACCGAGCACGCATGTTGTCGATCTTCTGCCTGATGAAAGCCTCCTTGCGCTCCTCATTCTCAAAATACTTTGACCCTTTGCTCATCTCATAAACTGTCCTCTGCACTTTCTCCTTGTCAACCCCATCCATCCCTACAATCCCACACCTCACTGAGTCAGAACCACTGAACCCGCATCAAGCCCACCCTCAAAACAACTCAAATTTCAGCATACGCAAATGAAAACGGATGAAAATAACATTTCATAGGCATCCCACAAGATCAAAGTTCAATTATTCATGGAATTCAAATGGGAAATTGAAGATGATTAAAAAACACATTAAAAATGAGAATGAATGAGGGAAATTCGTGAATATGTGCGGATGATTCGGATGAAGGAACGGAAACCTGCTTTGGCGTTAGTGTATACGGTGGTGTAGGACTGCCATGGCCGGGCTGAATCTGCCGAGGCTGATGCCTCGGCCTCCGCTTTCTCCATCTCTCTTGTGATTGCTTGCTGGGTAAGACTCGGAATATAAACTCATGCGAAGAGCGCCATTTTGGAGAAGGGGAAATCGCCAGATGACGTTTGTTTTCCCGGCTCTTGCTGCTAAATATTTTTGGGTTATTTGATTAAAAGGCTCTCAAAACCCAATTTTTGAAATTTAACCTCCCACTTTTTTTTTGCATCATTTGGACAAAAATATCCTTATTATTTTCTTGTAAAAATAACTCCTTTTTTAAAAAAAAAACTTACATGTAAATACTTAAAATAAAAAATGACATTTATGTAAAAAATGGATTACTTTTTCATAAAAAAAACATGGGGAGGATTAGATTTCTGATTTTGGGAATTATTTCATCTCTTTTAACCAAATATTTTTAATATTTTTTGGTTAATAAACTGTTTTTGAAAAATGTTTTTTTTAATTCTTTTTAAAAAAAATGATTATATATATATATAAGGATAGTATGAAGTAAAATATTTATAAATATGATTTAAAAATGAGTCATAGTAATTTTTAAAATTAAACTTTTTAATATATTTAGAAAATTTTGACCATCATAAATTTATAAACCTTATTATACTAGGATGAAACAAGAAAATCTGGACAAACATAACCCAAAGTGAAGTGGATAGTGTTGATTCTGAGCCAATCGAAGTCAAGTTTGTTTAGCTTGATTGAAATCGGACAACCTCTCGGAGAATTTGTCTAGCAATAATAAAACTTGATGGACTCTTTTACTGTACAAAAGTATGTTCAGACGGGTGGTTTGGGCACGCCCTTTTGAAGCTCAAGTCATGCGAGAATAGGTCAAGTTGATTAATGGGAGAGAGTCAATATGCGTATGAGTGCATACCTCGTTTGTGCTTTTTGAAGGGTTTATATAGGGTTCATGAGATTGTAGTGTCTTGATCGGCTCTATATAGGTTGATTTCCTTTTGAAATGATGATTGTCCTGCAAGCGGTTGAGTGGCTAGCAGATGTCATCAATTGACGTACCATGATCTTGGACCATGTAGTCGCATGTTCTCTCAGCTTGTCAGTTTGAGTTTATGTGTAGTAATTAATTGACATGAACTTGTGGATTAAATAGAGTCCCCTCGGTCGTTCACATGTTAGGCGTGAATGATTACGTAATGATCACGTATGCTAGTAAGTCTTGAAAACTTGACTAAACAATCCTTCCCATTTTGGGGTTTGGATTCTCTTTGCCGTGTGACCTTGTACGGGAAATGAGTCTTCTCATACCTGGTGCTAGATGGAATTGGTTTTGGTCTGAACTGAATGATTCAGATGAGTTGCATACTTGTGTTAGATGGTCAAGTTGTCCAAGTTGAAAAAAGGGATATGTGGAGGTGAGCCCCTACATATAGAAAAGCGAAGGACCAATCAGAGAAAACAGCCGAACAAGAGAAAACCCAAAAACTAAAAAAAAAAACCCTAAATAGTAAGAAATATAACCAAAATGGTAAAATGATTTGCTACTGTAGTTGGTGATTGGTGATTATCCTCATCCATATTGGAAATGGAAAAACACAACAAAACAGACAACTGAATAATCCTCTGCCACGATTATTGCACTTATAGGCCCACGCAAGTAAACATGTTGCATTAATGGCTCGCAATAATCCAAGTTTAGCCCTGCATTGTTGTACAGATCACCAACCAAACCATATCCGATGCTCGTGTCTATCCATACACCCTCCACCCAATCAAACTGGTTGAATATAGGTCGGGTCATCATGATGAGCCATCCAGACTCGAAATTGGATCCCAAGCCCAAAACCGGGTTACACCGTTCTATTATGAAAGGGAATGGGACTGAGTAATCAATTTTATTTTCATTTATAATATTAATGTATTTGTATTATTTTTTTAAAATAAGATATTTATAAAAATCAAATTTTCTTTTATCGGGAATTTTAATTTACGATAATTTTTTATCATATTTTCAAATATCAAACATTAAAATAAAAATTAGAAATAAAAAATTTGTCCTATTTGGTATTTACCATGCTTTAAAATATATATATATATATATTTTTTTTTTGAATTTAATAATTTTAAAATAAAAAATAAATTAATAGCACACATAACGTGTTATTAATTTAAAATTTTAATTCATCATATAATCTTGGAAAACCCGAAAGCCCAAGGCGGGTTGGAAGGACCAAAGATTCATGATCATGATGATTCACCCCTTTCAAAAAATAACGGTCGCCGCGATACGGCGTCGTTTACCCAACGTCACGGGGGCCAACCTCGTTCTTAACCTCCAATTTCTCGGTACTTCAGCAATTTTCTGGTCGATCGAGATATGATCGCGGTCTTTGGCCGATCTCCGCTAGGGTTTTGGTCGCTGCGACTGGAGTCACCGCCGGTTTTGCCGAAGCTAGGGTTTTGGGATTCAGGGAGTGATAAAAGGATTGGTTTGGGCGTTGGTGTTGTAACTCCTGCGAGATCCAAGGGCTTTTGGTCTGTTATGGCCATGGAGAGGTTGCAAATGGCGTGTGTGAATGAGAAGGTTGATAATGTTGGAGATTTAGGGAAGGATGGATCTGATTTGGTTGAGAAGTCCACCAATGGTCATGTCACAGTTTCAGGTATTTTCTTGTTTCTGGGGAAGTTTAGTTTTGTGATGAATTGTTTTTCTGATCTGTTTGGCCAGCAAGAAGCTGGAGGAAGGTGAAAGAGAAAGGGGAAAAGAAAAAAGAGAATTAAAGCCTATTATGTTATGTCGTTTGGGATTTTATCTATACATAATTGGGCGAGAGTCATGGGTTGACTTTTGGTTTCTCCTGAGTCAATTGGTAGAAAATGTAAAATCTGCAATTTTTATTTATTTCTTTTATTGCCTCCAGCCTTCTTGGCAACCAAATTTCACAGGTTTAATGGACTTTAATTTTTTTAATTTTTTTTATTTTATTTTTTTCCGATGGAGCATATTTTTCCTTTTTATTGCTCGTCTGTTGAAGGATAGGACCATTAGGCCTTGGACCAACCCTGCTATTTTAGATATTTATTTTGATAATAGTTTTGATGTTCTCGTACTTATTTTACTTTAAATTTTTATGTTTTTCTTGATAGAAATATCTTTAGCATACTTCGTTGCTATAGATGCAAAGTAGGCAGTAAATTACTAAACTTTTGGGAATGAAATTCTTGTTATGATACCAGTTTTGGCAGACTGAAGCTCTCTAGATTAGGCAATGCTAAGTGTATGTAGTTTTTTGAGGTTAACAACTAAAAGTATTCCGCATGGATGCTGAAAACTTGCTTCATCAAAGAAAACATAGCTAATGTTGACCCCTCAATCCATGTATCTGTTAGAACCACTGCAGCGGGTTTTGAAAAGGGTTTAGAGCGAATTTAGATGGATCTAGGGTTACAGTAAAGAACTAGCATATGATTGATAAAGGGCTAATTGAGATTCTATTGTTAAATGTGAATGAATGGAATGGTCCAGCTAATTATGACCCTTTTTGGTTTAGATTTATATGCCTGATGGATTAGGTGTGATTTTGTATGTGCTTCAGTTGTAACAAATTATTAACCATTGGTGGAAGTTTTGGCCTGTATCGCTGAAGAGAGGAGCAAATTACCGTTGGATTAAATAGATATGTTTCTTGGATTTGGCATGCAAATTCCAAACAATTGGAATGTTGAATAACCCATCTGTAAAACAATTAGTAATGTAATTTGAAATTTGAGAAAAAAAAAAGGGGTTATGCATGGAATTGGCAGCAAGGTTTTGATAAATTAGGATATTCCAAGAGCCTTTCTCTCTCTCTCTCTCTCTCTCTCTCTCACACACACACACACACACACACACACACACACACACACACACACACACACACACAAAATCTATATATTCATATCCATGTTCATTAAATTAGATTTAATTTCTATGTGAGTAGTTGGATAACTCCAACATAGACCACCCAACTTAAGCAGAAAGGGCTGGCTGTGTACTCACAGGTAAAATGTCTAGTGTCAGTTCAGTTCTCAGGCAAGATAATTGGTTTGAGATTGCTAGTTTGGCATTCGGTTTAATTCTCTAGATCCTCAGTTGGGTCTGCTAAATCAACCTGAGCTGAGAACAGAGAATCACACCTCCTGATTCATGTTCATTCGAATGATGTAGCCTTAAAAATGCCCACTTGGGTTGTCCGATTATTGAAATTGATTCTCCTGAGAGTTTTCATGTTTTTCTTTTAGTATTTTTGATAAGGTAAATGAGAGATTAAATTAAAAGGCACACCTAACAAAGGGGCATGACCCATGTATAGGTGAGTTTACTAGAGCACCTGCACCCAACAAATGAAAATAAAAAAGTGAGGATGGGACTTCATCAAATAACTTCTCAGTTCATATTCCTTTCCCTTTTGAGTTTGAGCTTTAGATCAGACCCAATCATTACTTGAATTAGTAGCCATCATTTGAGGTGGGTTCTGCGTATTCATATGATCCCTGCCCCCCCAAAAGAAGAAGGGTAGAGAGAGAGAGAGAGAGCAATTAATTGCAATGAGTAGAGCGACAAACTTTGAGAGCTTGAGAATTGCAGACATCCTTTCAATGGAAAAGAGTTTTCCAGTGGCAGAAATTAGAGTCAGGCAAAAATGTGAATCCAACCTAAATAAATGATGATATTTGCATTTCTCTCTTGGTGCAGAAAATTCTGAAATAGAAGAGAAATGAAAATATCATCATTTATGAAAACTTGTGCATAAATTTAATATTTGAAGTGGGAGCTTTTTCTAAAACAATTGTGAAGGAAGGGAATGTGAGGTTGTTTCCAGGCTAGGACATTTTATTCTTTTGCTAAATTAAGCTATAACTTATAAACTCACTTTTATTTATTAATTCTTTTTTTCTGGGGGGCCCACTGAATTCAAAGAAGCTATAAATTGAATAAAAATTACCATTTTTCCATCATCATTAGGACACCTGAAATTGATGCAGCTGATCATCAGAACTGATAATGACAACTGGTCAGCATAAAAGGAAACAGTGGTTTAAGCATGGCATTGGGCTTATCAATATTTTTATTAATTCTATTCTTATAAATTTATAATTGATTTATTTTAATAAATTTATATATTAGTAGTTTCCAGTTGTTAATTCATAGTTTATTTTTTTGATCCATCTAAACATTTCAGTTGGCTGGGCAAACTGGTATTATTTCTCATTCCCATCCAACCTGAACCACCTTCTCAGGATTTATAGAAATGAAACTCTTGATATATGAATTTTTCAGGGTCAATGAAACTATAAATGCCCGTATATCTAGCTTGCTGGGTCAATAAAGCTGTAAATGCCCATATGTCTAGCTTGTAGTTTTTTGTTACTTGGATTCTCCAGCTTTCTAATATGGTTTGTTATTTAGGGAGGACTGTCAGCCAATTGGCTACCATTGGAAATTCAACAAACATTATGTGGCATGGATGTCCAGTAGATAAGGTTGAAAGACAGAAGTTACTTAAACAGAAAGGATGTGTCATATGGATCACAGGTCTCAGTGGTTCAGGTTTGTCATTGTCAATTCCGATGCATTCTCTCCTTGGATTGACAATTAACTTTGAGGCTTAGCTTGTGTATCTGAAATCAGTTGTGCTTTATTTCCCATAGTTGTTAACTCAGAAATTTCATCTTTTATAATTAAAAATTTTTTTTTTTCCATATTATTTATCGTAAGTATTTTTATATAATGAAAAATAAATAGAAAAATATGCATGCATATAAATTGGAAGCATGAAGTAGAGAAATATGTTACCAATTTTATTGAAGGTAGTTGGATTTAAAGCGTTAAACTTTGTCATACCATATGAAAGCATTGAACACTAAAGTTTTGAAAGTTCAATTTGACAAAATATGAGCTTAATGCATAGGTTCATCACAAAATAAAAAATAAATAAAAAACTTTTCTGAATTTTAGATATGATTTTTAGTTTCAAATTCTGATCAGGCATATATACTTGTATATGTTGTTCATATGTATGTCGTTATGTGTCATTTCTAAAGTTCCAATATGGAAATGTTTGTCATCATTCCCTCCCCCACTGAACACCAAAGGAAAAAAAAAAAATCCTTATATATTAAGTAAAAGTTTAAATTCACAAATCACTATTACTTTCAATGTCAACCTTCAAATTATTTAAGAAACAATTCCCTCTATTCATTGCAAAAATATATTTATTTAACTTTGAAATTTCATTTCTGCCTTTGACAACAAGATCGTAGCTTTTTCATGTAGCATTATTTTCTCTCTCTCTCTCTCTCTTTCTTTTATGATCAATTTCTAACCTTAAAATACATGATAAGCAATTAATACAAAAAATTAAAAGAATTGTTTTTCTCGAATTTGATTTCTCTTGGAAACTATGAACAATAGTTTTGTATACTTTTTAGCACTTGCTACTACTTATTTACATACTGTTTTCCTTCTATCTTTTTATGTGCTGACAGCTAGTAGCTTGTTTAGGTACTTGCCATATGGACACTGATGTACTTGGGAGAAACTTATGCTTCTTGGCATTGGTGAATGCTACCATTTAAAAGTTTAAAAGGCCAAGGTTGTCAAGAAAAGAATTGGAAAGCTTTTATAGGAAATTCTGCCAATTACCGTTTCAATGAGATATATGGAATATCCATTTTAATGAAAATGCTGTGTTTCTGATAAAAGAAAAAGAGATATATGGGATAAACTTTTATACTAGTCATAGCTTATTGCTCAAATCCTGCCGAATATGGCCATAGAAAGTTGCTAATCTATTTTTAAAGGAATTTATACTGTGTCATGTAGTTAAGATATGGTATGGAATTCACACCAATGTGATGATTATATTTTGCTGATCCCAGCTTCTATGCTCTAAGATTAAAGTTTGGGTGAACTGGGCTTTCTGTAGGTTGGGGAGAATCAATGTGCTGGCCTTAGTGTGGATTATTTCTTTTTGAATTCAAGTGGTTTGAGGAGACTGTTTAACTTCTCAAAGATTGAGTTCAAATATTTAAGAGGAAGTTGTTTTTCTCAGTTGAGATCCAACTATAAGTTGTTTTAGAAAGTGCTGTTCTAATTTCAAAAGTTCTTAAAAAATTCAAAAGAAATTTTAAAAATTAGCAAAATTTTTTTATTAGAAAGTGTCTAAAATTGTTTTTAGTATTTTTTTTTTTAATCCAAGAATCCTATGAATTTTTTTTCTATTATAAGCTCAGAATATTATCTTGAAATATGAGGGATATTAACAATTCTATATATATATTTTTTTTGATATGCAGCTTCCAATTGGAAGTGAAACATAGAGCCTGAAAAGATAGATGATTATCAGTTTGGATAGGTGGTCTAATGTACCAGTGCAGAATGTGAGAGGATTTCATTTCAGGGCCTAAGGAGCCTGTCCTCCCTACCTGCAATTTGTGCATGTACACAACTTGTGATCATTTTGGTGGTGGTTTTTTTTTTTTTTAATTTTTTTTAATTTAATTTTTTTAATTTATTTATAGACAATATTAACAATTTGAATAAAGGGGAGTCGATTAAATCTTTCTTATGGAGGCACAAAACTAATGTGATTTGTCTTAAGTAGTTGTGAATTATTTTTTTCGGATATTTGTCCTTGATACCAGGGGTGTGACATTTGGGATGATGTTTTTATGGGAGATGAGAGTTGTGTCTCTTTAATGGTAGGGACATTTTTGGTTTCCTATTCTAGAATAAGGATGACTATGGTCCATGTTTTCTGAGGAGACTTAATGGTTCGGAGATGGAGTCAATGGGTGGTGTTCCTGTGCATATTCAATCAGTGACATTGAAGAAAGATTAGCATGGAGAGGTGCAAAGACTGATTTTTTGGATAGCTAAAATTTGTTTTTTGGAGTACTGTTGGAACTAGAACCGGGAACCTCTCACATCCCCATCCCATCCCCTTGCTACTCTTCCTTAGCTTCCTAGAGCTCAGTCCCAAAAGAGGAGGTATAGGACTATGGGCATGCATTTTTGCTTGGGAAAAAATAGAATTATGGTGATCAGCGCATGAGGAAGGGTAGCCATTTGGTAAATAGGTGCTGCTTGTGCAAGGATAGTGAAAAGTCAATGAGTCACATCCTAATCCATTTTTAAAGGCTGAAATTCTTTGGAGCCTCCTTTCTTTGTTTGAGTTGTAGTGGGCGTTCCCTAGAATTGTTAGAAAATTACTTTTAGGTTGGCACCATAGAGGTGTGGGAAAGTGGTGCAGAAGGGCGTGGAGATTGGCCCCTACATTTCCATTTTGGTGCATTTGTACTGATTTTTTTTTTTTTTTGATAAGCACATTTGTACTGAACATGATGACAGAATCTTTGGATAGGAAGCGATTCTCACCAGACGATGGAAAAGTTATTCCTAAAAGCCCTTTTTGATTGGTCTATGATTCATTGGGGGCTTGACATGTTGATTTTTTATTTTGCTCATGGATCAGATCAGGACTAGGTTGGGAAACCCTTTATCTTCTGTACACCCTTTTTTCTTTCCTTTTTACCCATTGGCACTCCTTATATGCTTCCTTGTGCTAGGGCGCACTCCTTTTTGTTAGGTTCTAGTTAATCTAACTCCATATCATTTGCATATCAAAGAAGAAAATTGAGGATGTCTTTGTTTAAATGACTTTGTATGGGCTGATGAGATGATTTGAGAGGAGGGATTTTTGGGAAGCATTAGGAGCTGTTTAAGTTTTTATCAAATGATTTATGGTGCATTGAAGGAGTTAAATGTGGTGAGATTTCCACATGAGAGGTGAAACTTTTCAAGGAATTCTTTGGTTATGAGAAGGTTTCCTAGTTCATTAATAAATTTCAGTTGCCAAGTATTCCTATTGGAATGGGGAGGTACACCTGGCTTGATGGGTTAAAGGTCCAATCATTATTTGGCATTGATCATTTTATTTTTTCTGCTGTGCAGGAGGAATATTTCTTGAAATATGCTCACTTTTTTGTTATCTAGATCTCTTTCCAAACACAAGTTGGATGCATGTTGTTATGAGGTAGGCAGGCCTTGGGTTATGGATGCCTGAGTTTTATCTGGAGATTCCATGATTGGGAATTGGATAGGGAGTTTTCTGGATTTAATTTACTTCAGCATGTAAATGTGGAGAAGAGTGATTCACCTGTTTGAAATCTAAAGGTTTTCCAGTTTCTAGGTCTTTATGACACTCTTGCCTTTGCTCCTATCATGGTTTCCCATGTCTACTATATGAGTTCTTGTGCATTGCCAAAGTTGGTGGTGGTTCTTTTTTTTTTTCCCCTAAATTTTTTATTTACGTGGAAAAAAGTTTGGGAAAGAATAATTACATTAGACTAATTGAGGCATAGAGGCAGCATGTGGTTCTCAGTTGCGGCTTAAACATACTACTTGATTGATCATAAAAAGACTAACAAGAAGATGAGAACATGTGGTCAAAAATCATCATTTCAATAGCAAATTAGTATGATCAATCCATGATGTCTTTTGGACCTTGTGAGAGGTGGTGCAAACTTTGCTCATCTGCAGTTGATTGCACTTGTAATTATGGAAAGCCAACTCCAATCTTGTGTTATGAGAGAAGAATAAGGACAACTAGATGACATAGATGCATCTGGAGTCATAGATAAAGCTAAAGAACATTTTTTAACCTGAGTTGGATGCTTGTGTCATGACTAACACACTCAATACTGCCTCATCCACTCCATAACAAGAAGAAAATTTATAAACAATTGAAAATTATGCCCTTCCATATTTCAGCCTGGAAATTTTAAGAAATTGTGGTATGGAAGATTATGTGCCTTATGCACCTGATGCACCTTTTTTATCAGACACACATGACTAACACCCTCAATGCTACCTCATGCACTCCATAACAAGAAGAAAATTCGTAGAAAATGAAAAACTATGCCCTTCCATATTACAGCCTTGAAATTTTAAGAAATTGAAATATGGAAGATTATGTGCCGTATTCACCTGATGCACCTTTTTTTATCTGACGCACCTGACAGTCTTTCTTTCTTTCACTGCCATCATATGTAGATAGAATGGAAAATCACCCTTTTAAATATGTCGACACTATAAATATAGTTATTTTCGAAGTTGATGTCTCAATATAGTATTTCAAATTGATGCTTTTATTCATCTTATTCATAATTAACCTCAAGCTAGGTAGGACTATTAATCGAATAAGACATATTTCACCAAATCAGCAGCACTCTCAAATGATGGAGTATATTTTTTAATATTTTCAGCAACTACAGTAGCTGTTAGTTAAATTGTACCTTGGGACCTTACTTGGAACTTCTTTTAATGTTTTTAGGTTGATCATTTAGTAGCATTTTTTGGTTATTTTTCTCTGTTCTCATTTATTTTTTCTTGCTTGAAGTGTTTCTTAGCCATACCACTTTCCATATTTGTTAAATTAGTCTTTTGCTTGTCATATTTCTTTTGTTGTTTGACAATAATTCTTTCCATGGTTCATATGAAAAGAAAATGGAGACATTTATTGGGTTTTGAACTCTAGTTAGAATTAAGACATAGCCTATCCTAATGGGTGTAAGAATATCTAGGGGAGTACTGTATCAATAGCTAAAGATGGTCACTCAAGTTGCAATGTCAATTTTTCTTAATTTTGTGTAGACGCATGTTGAAGGAAAATAGCTTATGATGTTGAGTAGAATTCTTCCTGATGGGGAAGTATTGCTGTCTCTAGTAAAGGTAATGGGAGAGCTCTGTAATAGGATCTAGAATTAGCTGCTGTAATTTCCTTTTCCTGTTGCTGTAATTTCTATAGACAATGGTGATGGTTTTGTCTAGAGGAGGTAGGAGACGACTTACTGTGGAATCCAAAGCTTTTGAACTTGTGATCGATGAAGTAGGAGGAAAGCTGAGAGGTTGTATCTGGGAGAGATGCAAAGGGTTATCTTCTTGGATCAGATTTGGAGATGCAAGTCTCAGTAGTTTGTTGGTAGGAGTGGAGACCTGCTGTAGAGATAGAGATGAGAGTAAATGGTCCCTCGCATGGGAGGAGGAGGGAAGGAAGTATAGATTGGAGCGGCGTACAAATGAGGCGGGTAGATTCATTCTTTGTTCTGTTCGTGATTTGGAGTCTAAAAGGTTTTGCTTAATTTTCTCAGAAGGAAAGAGGCTATCTGGGGGATGGAATACCTTGGCTGTGAAGTTGAGAGAGGTTGGGGTAGCTCCATCTAGAGGAGCAAAGGATCCTCTTTCTCTTGAGGTGCTGAAGAAGGAAAAGGAGCCTGATCAAAGGACATATGCAGAAGTAGCAAAACTGAGAGTGGGGAGACTTGGGGATAAGGTTTGGCTGGAAGCGGGAAGGAGGGTGAAGCCTGGTAGATTAGAGTAGCTAGGTCGTTGCTTAGTGGGTAGATGGGATAAGGTGGAGAACCATCCCCCTGCGTTGGATGTTCTGAAAAACTGGGCTGACCAAGCTTGGCTCCTCCAAGGCAAGTTGGACTTAGCTGTAATGGGAGGAGGGCTAATTCTCTTTGAGTTCGAATTGATTAGTGAGGCAGAGCGGGTTCTTGCTAGAGGGAAGAGAAAGGTTCTAGGCAGTGTATTATTGATGGAAAGATGGCACCCGGAGGTGGGGTGTTTTAGCAATGGAGCTTCTGCTAGCGAGGTATGGGTGAGAGTGGTAGGTCTGCCCTTCATTTATGGAATCGAGAGGTGTTTAAGTTGATAGGAGATGGTTGTGGTGGGTTCATTGCTGTGGATAACAAGACGGATTCAATGGCAGAGCTGCAATGGGCTAGAATGTTGGTGAAATCGGCGGGCAGGGACACTCCTTCCTCTGTCCAGATTGTGGATGAGATGGGGTGCTTCTCAGTCCAGCTGTGGTGGGAATCACCACCTTGGTTCTCTCAGGTGGTGCCGGCGGGAAGTGGCCTCGGGATAGGGGATGAAGTGGCTGCTGAAGTTACAGGGAGTAAGTCTTGTGATGAGTATAGAGGTGGCGTGCTGGAGAAGGTTGGACAGCCGAAGGAGCAGAGGGGAGCAGTTGAGCCGCCCTGTGGTAGTTCTTCAAAAGGGGCTTCAGATTGTCCATTTGAGCTGGCTGAAAGGGGGCCTGGAGAGGAGGTGACTGATGGAGAAGACAGCTGCGGGATCAGAGCTCGAGGTGGAAGGAAATCAGCAAAAATGGGAGGTTTTAAATCTGGGCCAGCAGATTGCGTGTTTGGGCCTGATGGGGAGGCCCAAGTCAGGAACGGGCTTGGAGAGGATGGTAATAAGTTAGATGTTGTGGGAGCCTAGATTTTTGGTCCAGATTGTGAGCCCAGGCCCATCACGTTAAAAGGATGGGTAATGGGCTGCGAGGAGAGGCCTTTCCTCTTAAAGGGGGTGATTGCGGGCTGCGAAGGGAGGGCCGACATGGGTCTTGAGCCTAGTTGGGAGGGATAAGAGGATTTAGGGCTCCTCCTCGTGCCAAGGCTGGGGGGATGGAGTTAGGGCTCGATGGAAGCGTCGGGTGTCCAAGTTAAGGAGACGGGGGGGTCGCGTGCTTCCTAGGAGGAGATTGGAGGGATTCGAGTCTCTAATGGCGAAGTGAGAGCGCGATGACTGAAGAAGCGCTGTCGGCTGAAGCATCCAGGTACGAGCCCGTTACCGATGTTCTTGGGGGGGATCGGGTTTTCTTCTCTTCTTCTTCTCTTTCTGGGTGTGATCGGGCTATGGTGGTGGGGGGTGTTAGGGGAACGGTTGTCATTGATGAAGATGTTGGGTTTCAAGCTCCGTTGCGTGCCGTGTTGACTGATGGCAGTCCGTGGGAGTCGGGTACAGAGGGGGGAAAGAACAGGGGTTTCAGATCAAAGGAGAGTGAGGATCTGGAGGAAGAAGAGGACCAGGGTAGCGGATGGGATGACAGTAGCTTGGCTAAGTTCAGTAAGACTTTGGGATTCTCGACAGTTGGCGTTGAAGGGGAAGTCCTTAAATTACTGTTAAGGCTGAAATCAAGGAGGGATCAAGGCAAGAAGAAAGGTATTGCAGGGATGACTAGGTTTGATAGGGAAGTGAAAAAATTGGAATGGTCGATTGATTATGAAGGAGAAAGCAGGAAGAAAGGCTCGGATAGAAGAAACGGGGATAGAGCTCTGTGTCTTAAATGAAAATTAAAATCCTATCTTGGAATGTCCGGGGGGTGAATGATAGGAATAAGAGAAGTTCAATTAAGGCCTTAATCAGATCCCATAAAGTGGATTTGGTATGCTCGCAGGAGACTAAAATGTCTCAGATGTCTTTAGGGGTGGTGAGAAGTCTTGGAGTGGGGAGATTTTTAGATTGGGGAGTTCTGAATGCGAGGGGGGCAGCTGGAGGGGTGTTGGTTTTTTGGGACAAAAGAGTGTTGGAGCTGGAAGGGATGGAGGTGGGTCTTTTCTCCATCTCTTGCCGGTTCAAGAACTGTGAAGATGGATTTAATTGGGTTTTTTCAGGAGTGTATGGCCCTACCTTAAAGAGATATAGAGAGCTGTTTTGGGAAGAGCTAGAGGCCATCCGCGGACTCTGGAGCGATCCTTAGTGTATCGGAGGTGACTTCAATTTAATCAAATTTCCGAATGAGAGTAGAAGAGGGGGAAGATTGTCTTCTTCAATGAGAAGATTTTCGGAAGTGATTGATGACTTGGATTTGAGGGATCTCCCTCTTCAGGGGGGTCCATTCACCTGGAGTGGAGGACTGAACAATCAAGCTATGACCAGGATAGACCGTTTCTTGGTGTCGGAGGATTGGGAGGGTCACTTTAAGGGGGCGGTGCAGTCTACTCTTCCTAGGCCTGTGTCCGACCACTTCCCTATTTTATTGGATGGGGGAAGGGTTAGAAGAGGTCCTGTTCCTTTCCGTTTTGAAAATATGTGGCTTAAGGAGGAAGGATTTAAGGATTTGTTGAAGGGGTGGTGGCAGAGTCTAAGCTTTAATGGTTCGTTTAGTTTCATCCTAGCTGAGAAGTTGAAGGCTTTGAAGGCTATTCTAAAGTCGTGGAATAAGGATGTTTTTGGGTAGGTGGGTGTCAATAAGAAGGTGGCCCTGGACAAGGTGAATTTCTGGGATGGTCAGGAGAAGCTTCGCCCCTTATCATTGGAGGAATTGGAAGCTAGAAAGGTAGCAAAGGGGGACTTCGAAAAATGAGCTCTAATGGAGGAGATTTCTTGGAGACAAAAATCAAGAGAAGTTTGGCTAAGGGAGGGTGATAGAAACACAGGTTTTTTTTCATAAAATGGCTAACTCCCATAGAAGGAGAAACTGCCTGTCCAAGATTAAAGTTGACGGTGTATGGTTAACAGAGGAGCAGGAGATAAAGAGAGGGGTGGTTAGAGCTTTCAAGGACCAGTTGACTGACCCGGGGGGCTGACATCCTTCTATGGAAGGTCTGGACTTTAATAGAATTGGAGATGAGGATGCAGCTAGACTGGAGGAGGTTTTTTCAGAGGAAGAGGTCCTCAAGGCTCTTTCAGACCTGAACGGGGACAAGGCTCCGGGTCCAGACGGCTTCCCCCTTAGGTTTTGGCAATTTTGCTGGGATGTTGTCAAAGAAGAGATCATGGGTTTTTTGTTAGAATTTCATGAGTGCGGCAGATTCGTTAGGAGCCTAAATTCGACCTTCTTGGTCCTAATCCCAAAAAAAGCTGGCGCCGAGGACCTTAAAGACTTCAGACCGATCAGTTTGGTGGGCGGATTGTATAAACTATTGGCAAAAGTGTTAGCCAACAGGCTTAAGAAGGTAGTGGGCAAAGTGGTGTCTTCAGCTCAAAACGCTTTTGTTGAAGGAAGACAGATTCTCGATGCTGCCCTTATTGCCAACGAGGCAATAGATTCTTTGTTGAAATGAAACGAGAGTGGGGTGTTATGTAAATTGGATTTAGAGAAGGCATACGATCACATAAACTGGAATTTTTTGTTGTTTGTATTGAAAAGCATGGGATTTGGGGAGAAGTGGACTGGGTGGATCTCCTGGTGCATCTCTACAGCAACGTTTTCAGTATTGATCAATGGCACCCCGGAAGGCTACTTCAATAGTTCAAGGGGGCTGCGTCAGGGGGACCCCCTATCCCCTTACCTTTTTGTGATAGGAATGGAGGCCCTTAGTAGGCTGATCCATAGAGCAGTGGGGGGAGGGTTCCTATCAGGCTGTAGGGTTAATGGAAGGGGTGGGAATGGGGCTTTGGTCTCTCATTTGCTGTTTGCTGACGACACGTTAGTGTTTTGTGAAGCTTCTGAAGATCAGATGGTCCACTTAAGCTGGTTGTTGATGTGGTTTGAAGCCATATCAGGTTTGAGAATCAATTTGGACAAAAGCGAAATTTTGCCGGTTGGTAGAGTGGAGAATTTGGAGAATTTGGCTCTTGAGGCTGGCTGTAAAGTGGGCAGGCTGCCTTCTTCTTATTTGGGGATCCCTTTGGGGGCGAATCACAAGTCTGTGGCTGTTTGGGATGGGGTGGAAGAGAGATTTAAGAAACGGCTGGCCTTGTGGAAGAGACAATTTATCTCCAAAGGAGGGAGAATTACTCTAATTCGGAGTACTTTGTCAAGTATGCCCATATACTTGATGTCTTTACTTCGAATGCCAAGAGTGGTTAGTCTAAGGTTGGAGAAAATTCAAAGGGATTTCTTGTGGGGAGGGGGTGCTTTGGAGAGGAAGCCTCACTTAGTTAATTGGGATACCGTTTGCATGGATAAAAGGAAGGGGGGTTTGGGAGTTAGACTCCTTTCCATCCTTAATAGGGTCCTTCTTTGCAAGTGGAATTGGCGTTTTGCGATTGAAAGGGAGAACTTTTGGAGGCACGTCATTAGTAGGAAGTTCGGGGAGGAAGAAGGGGGTTGGAGTTCTAGAGAAGTTAGGGAGAGTTATGGAGTAGGATTTTGGAAGGAAATAAGGAAGGAAGGTGCCCTTATGCAAAATAAAGTCGCTTTTTTAGTGGGGAATGGTAGAAGGGTAAAATTTTGGAAAGATATATGGTGGGGGAACCTCGCCTTATGCAATTCTTATCCCTCCTTGTATGCTTTTGCCTCCTCTAAGGAGGCTTGGGTAGAGGAGTTTTGGGACACTTCGGGAGGGGAAGGGGCTTGGAGTCCTAGATTTTCTAGGCCCTTCAATGATTGGGAGGTGGAGGAGGTGGAGAGGCTTCTTTTGACAATCCGAGGTGCAAGGCTTAGTCCTCTTATGGAAGATAGAATGTTGTGGAAGGTGAATTCGAATGGGTTTTTTTCAGTTAAATCACTCTATAATGATCTATCTTCAAGAAGAGCTGGTCTTTTCCCTCATGGTTTGATATGGAACCCTAGCGTGCCTTCCAAAGTGAGTTTCTTTGCTTGGGAGGCTTTTTGGGGTAAGGTGCTCACTATGGATCAGCTTAAAAAGAGGGTGTGGGCTGTTGCTAACAGATGTTTTCTGTGCTGTGAGGAAGAGGAGTCAATTGATCACATTCTTATACATTGCTCCAAGGCAAGAGCTTTATGGGAATTATTGCTCGCCCTTTTTGGAGTGTGTTGGGTCCTCCCATCTTCGGCTAGAGAGACCCTTATTGAATGGAGGGGCTTTATGTTGGGCAAGAAGCATAGAAAGGTGTGGAAGGCAGCCCCATTGTGCCTTTTTTGGGCGATTTGGTTGGAAAGAAACAGGATTGCTTTCGATAATGAGGACTTTTCGGTTCATAGGTTGAAAAATTCTTTTGTTTGTAATCTTTGGGTGTGGACAAAATCAATTGTAAATGAAGGTCCACTTACTTTACCTAGTTTTATTGATTGGCTAGGTGCTAGATGAGGGTCGGGTTTGTTTTTTCTCTTCTTTTGTGTGTGCCTTAAGGGGCCTTTTGTATACTCCCTGTATGCTATTGGGTTTTCCTCTTGGTGCCCTTTTCTAATATATTTCTGCCTTTGCCTATCAAAAAAAAAAAGAAACAGCATTGCTTTTGATGTTGGGGTGCTGTCCATGCAAAGGCTGAAAGCCTTTTTGTTTTTTCACTTTGGTCGGAGACCAAACTGTTTATAAAATATGGTCCTATGACGTTAATAGATTTCATTGATTGGGTGGGTTCCCATTGAGGGAGGTCTTTTTGTACATCTTTATTTGGTCTGTTTTCGGGTACCAGCTGTAAGGGGGTAAGTTTCTTTTATCTGTACATCTTGGACCGCTTTTTGAGCACCTCTTTTTAATACAATACCTTTGCTTACTTATCAAAAAAAAATATTTATGCATCTGATTTTAGTTTCCTCTTGAAATTGTTTTAACTATCTTTACATTTTTTTTTTTGTTTTATGCTCCTTATGATGTGTGATACATTTATATGATATGGGTGCAATGTTCCAGTATCTATCCTTTCATTAATGACTCTCTATCCATTTGCTTGAAACTTGCAACCAAACTATTCTATTCCCAAGACAATTGGTGCAAAGTGCAGGGGGGGATAAGTTGTAGCTCATCTTGATGCAATCTCCCATTCTGTTGATTTGATTGGAGCAAACCTGCCCATATCATTGTGCATCTGATTTTTAGTTTCCTCTTGAATTGTTTTAACCATCTTCACATTTTTCTTCTACATTCCTTATGATGTGTGATACATTTATATAAAATGGGTACAGTGTTTCAAAATTCTGGTCAGTATCTATCCTTTTATAAATGACTTTCTAGACTTGTCACACATGATGGTAAATTGAATGTTGCCATCTTCTAGGAAGAGCATTCAAACTGGTTCCAATTGTTATTGATGAAACTGGTAGTGTGAAGACCAAGGAGATTACCTTAATTCTTGTGTCATTGTAATCCTGTGGTGCAGAGATGCATACCTTAATTCTTCTGTCATTGTTGTCTTTGACGAGGTGGCATCACATCCCTGGCCTCTTTAGTTACGCACTTAGTATTATACAGGACATTCTTTTGAAACTGAGCCCATTCAAAACCATTTCCTGTCAAGAATTATTGGGTTGGGAAATGTAGATAATGTAATTGTCTATATCAATATAAGAGAATTTTTAAGGTGGTGGGAAAAGATAGGGCTTTAATAAGTTACATAACTGGCTTGGTGCCTCTCTGTTTGTTCTCATTTTTTTTAGGCTGAGAGAGATGTGTAAACAAAGCAATTAATATTTTTACAGAAATTCCCTTTTAAAAGTAGTAATTTGTATCACCCATTTCAGTTTTGTCCGGATCGGCTCAGTTGTCCTTGCCCTGCACGATGCAAGTGATGTCTTCATGGAAGCTGCAAAAGTTTTTAAATATTCTGAGAAGGAGCTTGCAGCAAGTGTGTGCTTTGGATTTTTTGCCATCTCATGGCTTGCCCTACGGTTAATATTCTTTCCCTTTTGGGTTATCAGTGCATCAAGGTTTGTCCTCTTGATAGATGTTTTAATTTCACTACATCTGGATGTATTTGCATCATTTTCCTTACTTTTCTTATGGTTCTTATTTCCCAGCTATGATATGCAAAATTGCATGAATCTATCGGAGGCCTATCCCATGTTGCTATACTATGTTTTCAATACAATGCTCTTGACACTACTTGTGTTCCATATATACTGGTGGATTCTTATATGCTCAATGATTATGAGACAGCTGAAAAATAGAGGACAAGTTGGAGAAGATATAAGATCTGGTGAGAGCAATTTTTGGTTCCATATCTAATTTTGAAGCACTTTTAGGAAAAAAAAAAATTGAGTATTGAAAATTGTGTCCAGAATTTCTTGGTGCTCTCATTTTTGGCTCCCCCAAGGCTAAATAAATTCTCATTATAGCCCTAATTTTCAGGATGAGTGCATGTTACAAGTCTCTATGATTGGGTTTTCTCAAACTATTGTAAGAGATATTAACTAAAATAGACTTTTCCTTTTGCATCAGGTCAAAATAGAAAAGTAAGAACAAAACCTTTGAATCTTGATTCAATCACACCAAAAAAAGCCAAGAATCTCAGGCAAAAGATCTTGTGTTTTGATTTTGTGAATAGGACATAAAGTTTGACCAAGATGATTTGATTTTTAATTTTTTTTTTTTGAATTGGAGGTACCTGTACTTGTGATGTATATGCTGCTACTTTCTACTAATTATTATGACTATTGAAATTAAAAAAAAAAAATGTTTTCCATTTTCTGAAGAGAGGATTTATCATATTGTCCTTTTGTATTTCTTTTTTATATATCTAAAGAACATAAGATTTTTTCTTTGTTGCTTTCTTTTGATGATATATGGATAATTAAGGATGATCTTCAGCCATTTCTATTACAATTTTCTTCCAAATCGGTTGTTTCTTCAGGTGTAGTGTAATATTATTGATGTGATTTTTCAGCCTATATTTCATCAAATGTTTGATCTTCTAATGATAATTCTTTTATCTCATTTTTTTCTCTAAACTTTATAGCAGGATGTGGATCTTTGAAACTACTGGAGAAATGATTAAAAAAAATCATGAGTCCCAATTTCTTTTATTTGCTTGTGAGAGAGAAAATATGGAAGAAAATGAAATACAATGAAAATTGTTTGTAAATTTATACATGGTCAAGATTTTTATTTTATGTTAAAAAGTGATTAAAGTCGGAGGAAGGACAACGAAAGATTTTATTCAGCTGTAATTTGTTTTTTCTCTTCTCCTTTCCATTTTCTTCCATTACTCTTTCCTTTCTCTGTCATTTCCCACATGATTTCCAATGTCCAGATGGAGCTACATAAAACATCCACTGCACTTAACCAGAAAAAATTTCTAGGATTTTCTCCTCAAATCTGCCAAACTCTCCCAATCAAAGTAGCCTAGCATTTAAAAATTGCCACATTCCATTTCGTTGATCAGCTTGCCTAGCATTCGCACATATTGCCATTGAACAGCTAATGACTTCTTTCTATCTAATTGCAGATTCAGAGGACGATGAATAGGCGGAAGATTTTGTTCAATTTTTTTGGTTCTCACCAGAGGGGGAAATCACTTTGACTTGTTTGTAGGTTTGTCTCATGAGTTCAATTGGTTATTACCCATAGGAAAGGGTTAAAGAATTTAATGTATTCCTAATTTATCTTCAAATATTCTTGGAATAGAGAAAAAAAAAAAAAAGAAAGAAAGAAAAGGGGTTAGGACCATTAAGCATTTCTTTTATATATTTTCCTTGCTGTACAAATAATAGGCAATTCCTGTATAATTTTTTCTGGATGATTTCTTGTCCTGAGATTTGTCTTTCTGTGAGTAAAAGGGGAAAAAAGAACCGGCCATTAAAATATTCCTTTACTTATTATTATTAATATTATTATTATTATTTTGTTCTAATTGGTTTTCATGCTTCCACTCTGCATTTTGGAAAGAGGAATATGTATATTTATGCGACCTTGAGGCTTTGGTGATTGGGTTGGGTAGAGATATCTATTCCCTTGACCCTGCTGTCTGTTTGTGACGGTCGGAGGGACATGGAGACGTAAAAGACGGGGACGAAATAGAGGGGATCCTATCAACTTGTTCCCACCTAGGATAATAAGGTCTTGAGCTTGTTCTTACTTCACTGTTGAGGAACAAAGAAGACTTCCATCTCCAAGTTTTTATCAAGTCTTTTAGGGTTGATTTAAAGGCTTAGCCAGCCACAGAACTTGATTTCTAGAAGCGCCTAGTGAATGAGTTCCTCCTTGATGGTGGTTTCTGCTGATCAGGTTCACCGGGTTACCAATATGGCAAGCCAAAACCAGTTGCACAAGTCAGATTATGATCATTCTCTATCAGCGTATTTCGTATTGCAACTCCAAGTCCATCAACGTATGGTACGATAGTGTATTTGCCAAGAGATCAAACAGGTACAATAAGGAAGTTGAAGTGAAATTTGAACGACAAAAATGTATTCTTTTTGTATGGTTTAATTAAGCCTTTTTATAAGTTTAGAAGCCATCGATACGAAAGAGAAAAAAACGTCTTTAGTCTAAAATAATCGGATCACATAATGATTGGAACATGCAGGTCTAATTGATCAGGTCACGATCATACAAATGGGTGCTATTCTTCTTACACTTGGGGTAAAACAAAGAAAAAGGCAAAGCAAGGAAATTAGGAAATGATTTACCTTTTTTATTTAATTCAATATGATGAAAATTATTTAAATTATTTTCATTTTTATATAATAAAAAATAATTGAAAAAGAAATATATATGAAAAATATTGAATTCAAACATTTTTTTTCTTTTAAATAAAAAAATAACCCTTTTGTTTATCTCTTGCATTTTTGTCTTTTCTACATGGCATAGAAAAATTGTTATGCCATAAGCCCTGCTCTCACCCTATTCTAAGATTAGTTACTGTGAGAAAAGAAAAGAAATGTCCAATCTACTATTCCTCCCATTGAGAGAAAGAGAGGAATGGATAATAATAGCTTCGGAGGGAATAGAGTTGGGAGGAGCGTGCCCGTCAATTTAGGAGTAGAAAAGTATGAGACACGGCCCACAATATGGAATTAAGGTGGATTTATACCAGTTAGTCAGGCATTCACATTGATGGAGCCTTGCAAGCCAGTCATAATGGTATCGATGGACTTAGAGACCAAGACATTTCCCAAACCCAAAATTGCAGTCAAGGTTTCCTTCCCTATCTTCATTCCATTTCTTACTCTGTAGCATAATATATCTATCTATATATACTCACAGTTCCATTAATGAGAAATCAGAACACAAAAGAATGGGTATTACTACTTCCCTCTCATATCTTTTGTTCTTCAACATCATCCTCCCAACCTTAACGGCGTCTCCAATACTGTTTCAGGTATTACACAGCATTTTATCACATATATTATCTCTCCCCCTCCCTATGCGTCTTGTGTGTATGTACTGATGATAATCTTGCGGGGTTGGATGATCAGGGGTTCAATTGGGAATCATCCAAAAAGCAAGGAGGGTGGTACAACTTCCTCATCAACTCCATTCCTGAACTATCTGCCTCTGGAATCACTCATGTTTGGCTTCCTCCACCCTCTCAGTCTGCTGCATCTGAAGGTAAAAACCAGTATATTGCATCAATATTTGCCTTAACATAATTGGGTTGCTGTTTTGTTCAGCTTGTATTAGTTATTCAAGCCATTTGTGGTGTTTACTCAATCATAAATTCTTGTTTCAGTTCCAGTTGGCTATGGGTTGTTTATATGGAGTTGTGTTGACTTATGTGGTTCTCTTAGTTGTTCCTGAATCTGACTTTGTTGAAAGTTATTTGCAATGAAGCTTAGCTGTATGAACAAATGATTAAGAGTCTTCTGCGTGTTTTTCTCTTGTTAAGAATGATTCGTAACAGAGGGTTTGGAGTTTTCAATTATGATTTCAGTACTCCTGGTTGGAATAGGAAGAATCCTTGAAACTTTGAATTTTCTTCTCAATTTATTTAGGTTGTGTTTGGTTCGAAAATACCAAGGAAAGAAAAAAAAAATACAAAAAAAAAAAAATATAATTAAAATTAATTAAAATTTCATGTATGTTTAAAATATTTAATATTTATATTGATGAGTTAAAATAAATAAAATAAATTTAAAGTAATAAATAAAAATAGTTAATAGATTTTAATTTATTTTTTATTTTTCTTCTATTTTTTCTTTATATTTTCTTTCCCTTATATTTTCCCTTAAATTTTTCAAGAACCAAACATATTAGAAAATAGAAAACCCAAAAGAGAAACAAAGACTGAAATTTTACATGGAAAGGATTTGAATTGGTCGTAGGACTTGAAATCACAAGAAATGATTGAAAATTGGTTCAGATTCAAGACTCTTATGTTGTGCTCTGTTTTCTCCTGAAGGGTACCTGCCAGGAAGGCTTTATGATCTCAATGCATCCCACTATGGTACCCAAGATGAACTAAAAGCATTGATAAAGGCATTTCGCAGCAATGGGATCCAGTGCATAGCAGACATAGTTATAAACCACAGGACTGCTGAGAAGAAAGATTCAAGAGGAATATGGGCCATCTTTGAAGGAGGAACCCCAGATGATCGCCTTGACTGGGGTCCATCTTTTATCTGCAGTGATGACACTCTTTTTTCTGATGGCAAAGGAAATCCTGATACTGGAGCAGGCTTCGATCCTGCTCCAGACATTGATCATGTAAACCCCCGGGTCCAGCGAGAGCTATCAGATTGGATGAATTGGTTAAAGATTGAAATAGGCTTTGCTGGGTGGAGATTCGATTTTGCTAGAGGATACTCCCCAGATTTTACCAAGTTGTATATGAAAAACACTTCGCCAAACTTTGCAGTAGGGGAAATATGGAATTCTCTTTCTTATGGAAATGACAGTAAGCCAAACTACAACCAAGATGCTCATCGGCGTGAGCTTGTGGACTGGGTGAAAGCTGCTGGAGGAGCAGTCACTGCATTTGATTTTACAACCAAAGGGATACTCCAAGCTGCAGTGGAAGGGGAATTGTGGAGGCTGAAGGACTCAAATGGAGGGCCTCCAGGAATGATTGGCTTAATGCCTGAAAATGCTGTGACTTTCATAGATAATCATGACACAGGTTCTACACAAAAAGTTTGGCCATTCCCATCAGACAAAGTCATGCAGGGATATGTTTATATCCTCACTCATCCTGGGATTCCATCCATAGTAATTTCTCATACCTTATTTTCATTTTTCCTTTTCTAGATAATTTTGTTCTATATCTATTGCTTCCCTAGAATTAGTTTGGAAAGATCAGGGGAGTGGAAGTTCTCTGGACCATTTCCATGATCTTTTACTATCTCAAGTCATCACAGCAGCCTATAGCAATCGCCTGACTTCATAAAATTAGTAGATTCAACCTCCCATTAGTGTCTGATCAAAAACTAATTGTCCCGATTCAGAATGAGTTAAAAAAATATGCTCTTATGAACTAATTTCATCTACTTACTTTCTTGTGACAGTTCTATGACCACTTCTTTGACTGGGGTCTGAAGGAGGAGATTTCTAAGCTGATCAGTATCAGGACCAGGAACGGGATCAAACCCAACAGTGTGGTGCGTATTCTGGCATCTGACCGAGATCTTTATGCAGCTGCCATAGATGAGAAAATCATTGCTAAGATTGGACCAAGGTATGATGTTGGGAACCTTGTACCTTCAACCTTCAAACTTGCCACCTCTGGCAACAATTATGCTGTGTGGGAGAAACAGTAATCTTGGTCTGTATTCGATATCGAAAATATAATGTATTGGATTCCATTACTAGAATAAATATTGTCCATTCTATACCCCGAAAGCTCTCATTAGTCATGACAGTCATGATTATACATAAAAAAAAAATGTCATGCACGTACCATTTCTAATTGGGCCAAATAGGCCTAATGGCTTTACAATAAGCGTCATAACATTTGTAACGATCCACTCTCTACCATAATGATATTATTTGTTTTGAATTTAATGGGTCGTCACAATATTAAAACTCGTCTACATCATTACGAGAAGTCCTACATATCCATATTTTCTCGATTTTCAAGACCCAATTCTTGCTAGCGGGATTCAGTTTGTCATTTTCAGATTAAAACTCCACAATATGGGTCATTGAAAATCTTCGGCCTTAATCTCTGGTAGTGATGGAATTGATTTTCCTGATGGTTTGCGTGGAGGTGGACGTGGTGGTGACAGGGAAATCTATTTCAACTTTTTTCTAATTAAATGTTGATTTTGGCAATTTCTTTATAGCACTCCACGGAGAGAAAGGAGTTTTGGGGGCAAAATAGTTATTTTATATATAAAAAAAAAAGTACTAATTAACCATTTTCAAAACTTATGTTTAAATTAACTCATTTATTATCACGTAAAAGTCAAGTCATAAATTCAAAATTTAAGTTAAAATTTCAATTATTAATTGAGGCTTTATTTTTTAATTGAAGCCCTAATGGGTAATTGAGACTTTATTTTTTAATTGAAACCGTAATTGATAATTAAGACTTCATTTTTTAATTGAAGTTGTGATTAATTATTAATCGAGGTTTCATTTTTTAATTGAAACCTCAATTTGCCAACTAAGACTTCATTTTTTAACCAAAGCCTTAATTGTCAATTGAGGTTTAGATTTTTTTTCTTTAAAATTTAATTTAAAAATATTAAATTACAAATTATTATTGAAATTAAACATATTTACTTTAATAATAAAAATTTTGTATATTTAAACTTAAGAATATAGTATTACTTTAATAAAGATAAATTTATAAATATAATAAATAATAAATATTTTATTCATCAATAAATTAATAATTTTAAAATAATAAAATTATATGAGATATAAGTAATATATAAAATCATATAATTTATTAATTTAAGTTATATCACATGTAGTTTCTTACTGTTAGAGAGAGTAACCAAAAAAGAAGAAAGTACCCATTATATATAGGTTATCTTTTCATGGAGGTCTATAAGATCATATAATTTTTTTTTCTCATTATATACATGTTTAATGCGCCTTTTTTGTGACTTTGATGAAACTACTAAATATTATATTTTGTAGTAGACTTTTTTTTTTTAATTAATTTGATTAACTAATTTAGAAATGTATTTTTAAGTGATATATGTTGTGTGTACAAATAATAGTCTCTTTTTTTTTTTTTTACATAAATTATAAACATATGCTTTAAAATAATAAAAAATCTATAAATAGAAACTTAAGAGTATAGTATTATTTCAAATTAATATCTTAAAAATACAACAAATTAAATATCTTAAATTAATAAATTATATAATTTTGTATATTATTTATATATCATATAACTTTATTATTTTAAGATTTTTAATTTATTGATAAATAAAATATTCATTTATTATTATATTTATCAATTTATCTTTATTGAAGTAACACTAGATCTTTAAATTTAAATATATAAATTTTTTATTATTAAAAATATATATTTTTAATTTCAATAATAATTTATAATTTAATATTTTTAATTAAATTTTAAAGTAAAAAAAAAAAAACTAAAACCTCTAATTGAGGTTTCAGTTAAAAATGAAGTCTTAATTGTCAATTTCGCCTTTAATTCAAATATGAAACCTCAATTGAAAATTGAGCCTTCAACTTAAATTTTGAACAAAATTTTTTTTTTTATGACATGACTCTTATGTGGCAATAAAGAGACTAATTTGAATATAAATTTTGTAAAGAGGTTAAACTTTATGTTTCTTTTTATAAAAGGGTTATTTTGCCCCAAACCTCAAGAGACAAAGGTAGCTGTGAGCGTGGAGTGGTAATTAATGGAGTTGAATGTGTTGGTGTAATGTAGGGCACATGAGAACAATTTAATTACTAATACCGATCTAGACATGTGAAAGACGTAGCTATTGTTGATGCGAGATCAACTGAGGTCAGATCTTCCTTACGTTGAGCATCTAAGAGCTTCTGCCCAGCAACTGGGAACTGAGCGAGCTTTTTCTCTGCACAAAGGATAATCGAACAGGTAGTTCGGGCACGCTTCTTTGAAGCTTAAGTTAAGTAGATTAGACCCTTTCAAAGAGAGAATGAATATCTCAGCTTCAATGTGTACCTGGGTTATGCTTTGGAGGGCTTTTTATAGCGCTTAAGAGAAAGTCATTGTAGTGCTGAGTAAACATTTTGACCTTCTTTGTAATGATGGTCGCTCTATAGGTGGTAGGACAATCATTACAGTTTTGGGCAGTTGACAGGTGTTGTCAAATGGTGTGTCATGATGCAGCTGTCCATCGTTTCAACTGCTGGATGTATGGGGTAGTGTGTCATAATCCATTGACATGGACGTTAAGGTTGGGGAAGATCTCATCAATCACTTCCATTTTAGATGGAAATGATTACATGTAGCAAATGGGGACTTGAAGGTTGATCGGAAGATGTTACCCGCTTAAGGAGTGTGGTGCTATTTACCGCAGGCTTATGTGGTCTAGATGGAAGGATCCAGACACTATGGCAGTTATCCTAGCAATACTAAAGGGGAGTGACACGTGGACTGACACGTGGAAGGGAGCCCCCATAGTTACCACCCCTAAATATTCCAATTCCAAGGGTGGGAGGGAGGGAGAGGGCAAATTTTGTAACTTTCTAACCACTTGGAGGTTCAACACTTGATCCACTAATCCGAGCATGGCTTCCCTATCAATCACCATACGGTGGATGGACAATAAGTAGGATGGACGGCCCGATACACGATTTTTTCGGTGTCGCATCAACACCTTTTTCAATTGGGTTTACCAAAACTTATTATTTCTGGTGCTGGGTCTAGAATTGATCCAAGGCCCACACAGCCAAACTACGCCCAAGCCCAGTTGGTATTAATCACAATGGAGGGAGACAGTGAGACACCATCTATTAAGTATAGCTTTGTGTCCTTTCAAATTGTGGATTTGGGATTGCTTTTATTTATACTTTAAAAAGACACTCAAATAGGATATATCGGTTTTTATGTATATATACTCATAAAAATGTAGAAAAAGAACTTTAAGAAATGAGTATAATACACATCAAATTTTTTAAATAAAACATTTTCAATAATATATGTAATTCAAACAGAAATGAAAATATTGATTTTAATGGATATATTAATAACTTAATTTTATAGATATATTGAAAAATCTAAGTAAATTAATGAGATGAAAATTGATTAAAATTCATGAAAATATTTAAAAAAAACTTTAATAAATGATAAGTAAATTATTAAAAAATATCTCAAATTCTTAATTAATAAATATTCTTTTTTATAAAAAATATTATATAGAATATTTGTTAAATTGATTTATTATTATAATATTATATTTTTTTTTATTAAATAAGCAAAGTTATTAGGAATATCTATAAATATTTTACATCATGAGAGAAAAAAGTTGTGAGAGAGAGATTGACTTGTACAGAATATAGGCCAGTGAATAAAGTTGTGAGAAAGAATGTGATATACTTGATGAAGCAAGTGGCTCGTGATATAGGATGTAGATATAAAGAGTGATGAAACATGAGATATTTTAGGAACTTTATTTTTAGGAATCCAATAAAGCGAGATATTATTTTGTTTAAAAAATTTGACTTCTGAATTGACATGAAAACGATCCATTAGAGTACTCCTCTGAAATTCCTTTAACTACCATATTGAACACTTATTACTTATTAGACACATTTATTATTTAATTTTCATCATTATTAAATATTATCTCCATCTAAACCCCCTCATTTATCTTCCCAAGTTCTACCAACTTCTCCTTGCGTCACTTCATTCCTTTCCCATTCCCATTCTACAACTTAATTACCCGCCGCCTCTTCTAAATTTTTTTCCCACGTGTGACTTTACTCACCATTTCAGGTCTAACCACGTGTGACATAGTGGTTCCCAGAAAAAGAAAGGCGGCTGTTGATTTGGGAATCGAAAACCATCATCCCATGGTCTGACAAATGTATAATATTGAAGGTGGGGGTTCATATCAGCCAGCCAGTCTCCACGGTTGTGGAATCCTTCAAGTAATCTTGTAGTGGTGGACTTCTAGCAAGTCCACCACGAATCCCAATATTAAAGCCTTTCAGACTACTTTTTCCGTCAACCCAAAGATTATGTTTGATTTCCAATAGATTCTAGGGAAAAAGGAAAACAGGAAAAGAAAATGTGAAAGGAAAATAAAAAATACATTCTAGTTATAAAAGGGATAGGAAAATCTTGCATTAGCATTAGAATTTTTGCCCCCCTCCCCCTTCCCCCCCCCCCCCCCCCACCCATAAAAAGTTAAATTTTGTTGCAGTGATTACCAGCCAGTTAATTTGCCATAATATTGGTGGAATCCAACAAATGAATCACAGTGGTGGAATTCTAAAAGTCAATAGCAACTACAAGTCTTCAAGCCTTCATCTTGTGTTGGTGGACTGTATCATTGCACTATATTGCTGAGAGATCAAAACACACAGAATATCAGAACATGGGTATTGCTGCTTCTCTTTCATGTCTCCTGTTCTTCACCACCATCCTTCCGGCCTTAACAGCTTCTCCAATATTGTTTCAGGTACTGCACACAATTTATACATATAAAAATCTGTGTGTTTGTGTGTAACTAATGATGGTTTGTGGGATTGGGTACTGATCAGGGTTTCAATTGGGAATCATCCAAAAAGGAAGGAGGGTGGTACAACTTCCTCATCAACTCCATTCCTGAACTGGCTGCTTCTGGAATCACTCATGTTTGGCTTCCTCCACCCTCTCAGTCTGTTTCACCTGAAGGTAAACCACTGTCAAATTCTCAAGTTGGCATAAATTTTACATCAAGATTCATTGGGTTGTTTTGCTAAACTTGTATTAATAATTAGAACTCTTTGATGTTCAGTCAGTTTCGATCAGATGTAGTGGACATGGGTTCTTTATATAAGTAATATTATAGTGATTCAATGATCTGGTTTTCTCAAGTCTGTTTTTGGTGATCAAATTGTATGAATCGATGATTAAGTCTTGTGGGCGTGTTCTCTTGTTTCAATAATGATGTGAGAAATTGGAAGAATTATTTAACCTGTGAGTTTTCTTTTCAATCAACTCTGTGGAAAACAAAAGGAAACTTACATGAGAAGGCTTGGATTGGTCAAAACATACAAAAGAACTTGATATTAAAAGAGATTACTAAAAAAATTAATCTTGCTCTCGAAAACCTTTACAGCTTTAAAACGTGTCTACAAGCCACACAGATACATCATTTTTGTTGATTTTGATAGGATTGTAGGGTTTTGTTGTGTTTCATGAGATTGTGAGGAGTCAAACAAACCCTCACATCGGAGTTTTGTAATGACTTGTTCTCTATCATTTAGATATTGTCTTATTTAGGTTTAAAAGAGTTTTTATCACTTTAAAATCTGTCTATAAAATAAAAAAGATTCATACCGTGAAGGATATCACATCATTCAAGAAAAGCTTTGATGTTGAGTTATCACCGGGTTGGGTCTTAAGTCAAATAAGAGAGGCTACTTGTTTACTAGCTCTTGAAGATAATCTTATGATAATGTGTATTACTTTCACTTGAAGGGTACATGCCAGGAAGGCTTTATGATCTGAATGCATCCAAATATGGCACCCAAGATGAACTGAAAACACTGATAAAGGTGTTTCACAGCAAGGGGGTCCAGTGCGTAGCAGACATAGTTATAAACCACAGAACTGCAGAGAAGCAAGACGCAAGAGGAATATGGGCCATCTTTGAAGGAGGAACCCCAGATGATCGCCTTGACTGGACCCCATCTTTCATTTGCAAGGACGACACTCCTTATTCCGACGGCACCGGAAACCCTGATTCTGGAGATGACTACAGTGCCGCACCAGACATCGACCACATCAACCCACGGGTTCAGCAAGAGCTAATAGACTGGATGAACTGGTTGAAGATTGAAATAGGGTTTGATGGATGGCGATTTGATTTTGCTAGAGGATTCTCCCCAGCTTTTACCAAGTTTTATATGGCAAATACCAGGCCAAAATTTGCAGTAGGGGAAATTTGGAAGTCTCTTTCTTATAGAAGTGATGGTAAGCCAAGCTACAACCAAGATAGTCATCGGCGTGAGCTTATGGAATGGGTGAGAGGCGCTGGAGGAGCAGTGACTGCATTTGATTTTACAACCAAAGGGATACTCCAAGCTGCAGTGGAAGGGGAACTGTGGAGAATGAAGGATTTGAATGGAAAGCCCCCAGGAATGATTGGGTTAATGCCTCGAAATGCTGTGACTTTCATAGATAATCATGATACAGGTTCCACTCTGCAACACTGGCCTTTCCCATCAGACAAAGTCATGCAGGGATATGCTTATATTCTCACCCATCCTGGGATTCCATCCATAGTAATTTCTTATACCCTATTTCAACTGCATAAACCAAATCAACATAGAAACATATATCAGGGCAGTGGAAGTTTAGACTCCTTTTGAGAAGTGTTTTTGAAAAACAATTTTTAAAACCGTTTTTTGATTTTTTTTTTTTTTTTTCAAATAGTGTTTTTCTCTTTTTTTTATTGTCCGACATATTTTACTTTCTTTTTTTTAAGAGAAATAAAAAACTGTTCTAAAAAATAGACACGGGTCTTAATTTTTGTATATCTGCAATCGAATACTAATACCAATTGCTGAGAAGTTCAATGATGCCACTTTTTAAAATAGTTCAATGATTTTTCTTGTGACAGTTCTATGACCATTTCTTTGAGTGGGGTCTGAAAGAGGAGATTACGAAGCTGATCATGATCAGAACCAGGAACAGGATCAAGCCCAACAGCGCAGTGCGGATTCTGGCCTCTGACTCGGACCTCTATGTAGCTGCAATAGATGGGAAGATCATTGTCAAGATTGGGCCAAGGTTTGATGTTGGGAACCTTGTTCCTCAATCCTTCAAAAAAATTGCCACTTCTGGAAAAGATTATTGTGTATGGGAGAAAAAATAATCTTGATGAGCAAATCCCAGTAAGTACTTTGTTCACATAATGAGTTGGGAATCCATCTATTAATTAAATCTGGAAAACTTTCATTTTGTCCAAAAAAAAAAATAATAAATTATATAATAAAAATTGAAAAATAATATTGTTGAGTTGTGATAGAAGTTTTGGAGTGTGAATGAATCGACCCCTTGCACCACGTGATCAATAGACTCCTTCAGATATGATGGACCCAACCCATAAAGATGAGCTGACCTATACCCCTCCAATTTCGTTCTTCCTTTTTTTTTTTGGTTTTTCTGATGAAAAATTACATTGGTTTAAGGGATCACGATCAATCAATCCATCCTTGAGGGGTCGACCGGTCTCTAAAAAGTTTCTCAATTGGACACATTTTCCATTACTTCAAATGTCTTCACATTTTAAGTGTGAAACGTCAAAATTTTCTTTTGTTTTACTTTCATGTGTTCAAATTTTATAGTTATGTATGATTTTTGACTGAAACGATCAATCTGAAAAGAATATAAAAAGGTTATTCGATTAAAATGATATATTTTCCTAAAAGTCTCTCTTTAAATTTTTATATTACTTGATAAGCCAAAAAGCCCATCACGTGATGTTATTTCAATTCATAATGACTCATTTCTTTTATATCGATGTCTTTTCAATTTATATAATTTATTGTCGCTTTATTACAACTATTATTTTGTATTATAACTTTTGTGTACTTCACCTATTCTTCAAATTCACCTTTTGTGTCTCTCACTTTTTCATGCCAGAAAAGACTTACTTTTGTCTCTCATCTTCAGAAGATATATCCTTATAAATCTTGACTCTCCAATAATATCAATTCTTTTAAATATTATTAATTTTTTGTTGTTTGGTTGCTAGAAAAGCTAACCAAAGAAAAGGAAAATAAAGGCTCTATTTAGCAACTGTTTTAAAGAACGATTTTTTGTTTTTTAGTAAAAAAAAAACTGAAAATCACATTTGGTAATGAGAAACAGTTTTCTATCTTCTTTCTGTTTTCTATTATCAGAAAACAGAAAATAAGATAAACAAGGTGTTTTGAGATAACTTCTTTTAATTGTTTTCAGTTATTTTTTTAGAGTTGTTTTAAAAAATAATTATACAAACATATATAATTATTAAAAATAAAACTATGGACATAAAAATTATTTTTAAAAATAAGTTAAAAATAATTTTAGATTCCTAAACAAACTTTTATTTTATAAAACATAAACTGTTCTTAAAAACTATTTTTTTAGAACTATTTTAAAAAACAGTTACCATATAAGGCTGAAATTTTTAATTTTTCTCCTCTTCCTTGATATTAAAACCAATCTTAATTGTAAATTTTTTTATTTATTTGATTGTTATAACGTTATTTTTATTAATGCCTATTTATTCCATATGAATCTAAGATTTCATATAGAAACACTCCTAGAATATATGGATTCAAGCATGTATGGTGTTTTTTTTTTTTTTTTTTTTTTTGATTGTTTGTATATGCATGAGTGTATATTGGATGGATTTTGCAAGTTGAATGGAGTGTTGGGTTATTAGTTGTTTATGCCCATTAATTCAATCTCGGCTATGATATGTTCCTTATAGAAAGTTTAGAAATACGTTCCTGACTAGGAAAAGATGGATTATGAGAATAAGACTTCTGAATGAGTATGTTGGTATTAAGGTTTGAAAAATCAGTTTTTATGAGTAAAATATCAACGAAAAATCGATTATTTGTGGTGGTTGAAATGATTTGGCCACCAATAATCGATTGGAAAAAAAATCGACCAAAATTGAAAAAATCACTGATATATCAATGAAATTTCGACAAAAAAAATCAAGCATGAGAGTGATACGTGCGTGGGTAAAGGATGGTCTCAAAAAATTGCCAAAAAAATCATCAATTTTTTTAAAAGGTTTTTTTTTATAATATATATTAATTATTCATTTTTAACTTGGTTGACATATAGAATGTTAGTAAGCGTATTTTTGAAATAAAATTAATAATTAAGCATATAATATATAAAATTATATAAATAATTTTATTATAATTATTTGTAATAGCTGATCAAGAACATAAATAATCATATTAGAGATAAAGATAGTTTTGTCATAGAAAATAAAGTAGAAGGAAAGTAACCCCATGTTGAATAGTGTAGAATTTGGTCATTTTTTTTTATTCTTACATTTTTTGTCTACGTATTAAATACATATCACTTACATTTTGTGTCGTATAAAATAATTTTTAAAAAATAAATGAAAATAATCCAATTTATTGTTTTTTTTAAATAGAAAATTATTTTAAAAAATAGTCACGGGTCTTAATTTTTGTACGTAATCAATCTCATATTAATACCAATAGCTAAGAAGTTAAATGGTCCCACTTTTTAAAATAGTTCAATGATTTTTCTTGTGACAGTTCTATGACCATTTCTTTGAGTGGGGTCTGAAAGAGGAGATTTTAAAGCTGATCATGATCAGAACCAGGAACAGGATCAAGCCCAACAGCGCAGTGCGGATTCTGGCATCTGATTTGGACCTCTATGTAGCTGTAATAGATGGGAAGATCATTGTCAAGATTGGGCCAAGGTTTGATGTTGGGAATCTTGTTCCTCAATCCTTCAAAAAAATTGCCACTTCTGGAAAATATTATTGTTGTATGGGGGGAAAAAATCATCCTGATATGAAAAACCCAGTAAGTACTTTGTTCACATAATGATTTGGGAATCCATCTATTAATTAAATTTGGAAAACTTTCATTTCTGTAAAAAAAAAAAAAAAATTATATAATAAAAATTGAAAAATAATATCATTGAGTTGTAAAAGGGGTTTTGTATTAAATTACGAAGTTTGAATCAGTTTTGTTGTGCCTGACTCTAGACGTCGGGGGTTGAGCTATCTAATCGGCTTGCAGGGTTGAGCTCCCCACTAAACTCATGAGGTTGAGCTATCTAATCGGCTTACAGGGTTGAGCTCCCCACTAAACTCATGAGGGTCATGCTATCTGATCATGGGGTTTGAAGGGGGTTGTCTTTTTTTTTATTTTATATATATATGTAATGATTTTTAACTCGTTTATGTTTAAAGTTTTGTTTCTATAAATACAACTTGAAAGAGTTTTTTAAGAGTTTCACTATTATAACTATTTTCGTTCTTTTTTATTAGTAACTTATCGAATTTTGATATATTCCGTAGACATAAGAATCATATTGATCATTAAATCACATTAAAAAAAAATATTTTTTAAATTTTTTTATTAGTGTGTCTGATTTGGTTAACATTTTCGAGTACCAGGGGATCAACCCCTTTAGAAGGTGGTCAATAAACTCCCAAACTAAAAACCATATTTCAACCATGGCAGAACAAACGTGATGGCCCAATCCCTAAAGATAAGATCAACTAACCTATACCCCTCCAATTTCGTTCTTTTTTATAAAAAAAAAAAAAAATTACATAGGTTTAATGGACCATGACCAATCATTCCATCCTTGAGGAGTGGATCGGTCTGAAAAGAATTTCTCAATTGTACTGCTACACCCATGTCCATTACTGTTGAAGTCTTGACATGTAAGTGTGAAATGTAAAAGTTTCCTTCTATTTTAGATTCATACATGTTCAAACTTTACCATAATTAAAAAAAAAAAAAAAAAAAAAAAGGTTCTTTTTCCTTATCTTATCAAACAGGGTTATTCGTTCGAGGAAAGGAAAGTGGGTTTCATTATCAGCAATTTTGCTTTACAGACATAGTACCCTCTGTCACGTTTAACGGACGGTCATGGTACGTATGGACCAGGGGTCGACGCTCGACCCTGGACCAGGGTGGACCATCGGCCACTCCTAATGGATCCAAATGGAATCACTTTTCTCTGACGACAGACTCAAAACCACCCTTTAACGCATACAGATTAGCCCAAATCCACCTCTTAAAACACATGCAAATTAACGCGAATCCAATCTAAAACCTGTTTATATCCACGTCTAAGCACGTACGTCATCACACCAGGCGTGCAGGTATCTCTTGGAATGTTCCCACATGTTCAATTTATTAGTAGTTTGAGTCGTTTGACATTCATGAGACTTTTTGAGAGGCCCCACCACCAGGGGTGGCTAGGGTTGTGCCCCTTGACATGATCTTGGGGTTATTGTTTGACCGAGACTGGCCCATGAAAGCCCCATCTGTAACCTTTTTTGCCTCTTCCAAGCCCCAAAGTGAAAGGATGAAGGGGACTTTCCCCGTCTCATGCCATGTGCTGACCGTTGTTGAAAAGTCAGATATCCGTGGATTGAATATGACGTTTGTAAGCTGAATATCAACCCGCTGATTTTTCTTGGAGGAGGTTTCTGGTTTCAGAGTAGCTGACAATGTTACTGTTGGGTTTCCCCACATACATTCTGGGTGCATTTAAAGCTGCGTTCACAAGAGGAGAAAGGTTAGGTTGGGGTTATAAAGAATGTCGCCTCATGGATGAGGTGTGGACTAGTCAAATAATCAAAGTTGGCTAACCCAGAATGGATTCAAAGCCTCGGATACGATTTTATCTCATCTTGTCTTGTCCCAATTATTTAGTTTTTTTTTTTTTTTTTTTTTCATTTTCTACTGTTTTAAACATATATAAATATTATTTTTCATAAAATAAATTAATATTGTAAATATTTATTTATTTATTAATAAATTGTGTTTATTTTTAATAGAATTCAATATTTAAAAAAAAATTGAAAGGAAAAATTAAACTAAGGGTGGCGAATTTCCTACCCTTGCCAAGCCCATTTATTTATTTATTTATTATGGGAATAAGAATATATGCAAATAAACGGAACATCAAACATGTCTAATTATCATCCCTATTTTGAATTTATCTTAGCCTAATTAATTAACACCAACTTTTGTGAACATAAACATAATTTCCCTTTTTCCTAATATATATATATATATATATATATATATATATATATATTGTTAAATTAATGTAATGATATGTTTATTTATGTTAAATTTATCTATTAAATTAACATAATAGCATATTTTAAAAAATAATATAGTTTCTAAAAATATTGACATAATGACTAGATAATTAACTATTTTAATTATTTTTAAATGAGATAATAACATATGTAATCATCAAAATTTCAAATATTGAGATTTAATATATCATAGTATAGGTCAATGCATCTACATATTTTTTCTTAATAAATTTATGATATTTTATATGAAATAATATTACACATGGAATACAAAGTAGTGAATGATATTTTATATTTATTTTATTTCATTTATGGAAATATTAGTAATCATTTATTTAATCATCGCAAAAAAGATTAAAAATATATTTTTAATAATCCTTGAAAAAATTTAATTAAATGTATATATAACATTTTTGCATGACTAATTTTGAATTTGACTTAATTTTTTTAAGATAAAGACATAATCATCTTAAAATGTAATGTTGAAAAATAAGGATTGTTTGAAAAATTAATATTAGTATTAATATTTCTTATTTCTTTGTAAAATTACAATATGTCAATTTTATTTTCATTCTATTTTTTTATGTGGAGTTTTTTTCTATACTAAATCAAGACCCTTAAATTAGTCTCAAAGTGTTTAATAGTGGAAAGGTCGATTTGCTATTGAGATGCTCTTAGTCCATTTCGATACCCCAAGCCTTACTCCCAACTTGAGCAAAAGTATTAACATTAGGGCATTCCATCAAAACTCAAAAGTGACACTTTTAAGGGGATATAGGAAATCATTAAGACCACTTGTATTTTGTAGGAAACTTATTTCCAATAATAAGAACTAAATAATCAAACCCTCTAAGGACATATTAGAAATAGTTTCCTTACTTTGTACATTATGAATTATCTCATTGTTTTATATCTTATTTCCATTTTTTATATGTCGATCTCTGGTATTTGTATTTTAATTTTTTTTAATTTAAATCAAATATATTGTACTATCAATTAATAATCCAAATTCAACCATACACTCCAATCATTTGAATCACAAATTTGATATAAGACATATTTGATACCATATCATTTTACAATATATTAAGTAATTACATGAAATATAACATTATCAATTACTTCTTGTGTTTTGTCCATAACAACTTCACAAATTTAAGAAGATTATGACACCAAACTAAAATATAATGTAAAATGAGTGAATTAGAAGTTTTAAACTAAGGTGATGTTTGTTTTTTTGCTGATTAGAAAAAATCAAAATATTTTATTTTTTCTATTCAGTTAAAAATAGCATGTCGATATCAACTAACATAACTAAAGTAAACTCGTCATCAATATGTTCAATTTAGTTATGTTGATTTACTTTTACCTTAATAGATAAATCAAATATTTTGATTTTTTTTCTATTCAATCAAAAAACAAACACCACTCTAAAGACAAAAACATTGTATACACATCTTCAAATTATGTTACCTAGTTAGCATAGAAAATCAATTTAAAAAGTTTAAAATTCAAATTGAGTTTTGATTGAAAATTTTTATTTCCTTTGTATGATATTGATAATAAGAATTCAAAGCAACTTTGAGTTTCATTAAAACCTCATTTAGTATTTTTATATCTTTTTAATTTATATGATTAATTTTATTCATGGTTCTTGATACTTATCACTTAATACTTTAAATTAAATTATATTTAGTTTATTAGCTGAAAACTTATTATTTATCTTTCATTTTAAATATTAATATTGCTTGTTTAAGTTAACTTAAAATTTATCATAAATAAAAAAATGACATATTTACCCTCATTAATTTTAACCAATATTCATTTCATTCATTTTAAATCATCTTTATTTTCACTAATTTTAAGTAATAAATTCATTTTTAAACATTTATATTTAAAATATTATAGATATATAAGATAACCATAAAATATTTATTATAAAAAATGAATTATAGGTGTAGAATTATAATTCTAAAATACATTCTCAGTAATATGAGCAAATGAGGTAAAATTGATATAAGATTAAAAATAAATTAATTATTTGGACTTAATATTTAAATTAAAAATAACTAATATTAAGTTATTTTATTGAATATGTATAATCTATTTAATAAATTAAATTAAGTTATTAAGTCAACTTAAGTCACTAAATTAATTTACCAAATACCTTCTTGGTCTTCATTGATTTGATTTTTTTTTTTTAAAAAAAAAAAACTAAGGTTAAATAAAAATCATTTTTTTTAAATAAATGGATGATTTTTATAATTTACTTAAAAATTAATAAAAAAAATTTAACATAGTTTTTTTCTCTTTTAAATTACAAACGCATGGCCTTCATTTTTTGGGTTACAATTATTAATTATTATAAATTTAAAATTCATTAGTATAGAAAAATAAAATGGTGGTTCAAGAATCTAAATTAATATTATTTTAGTAGGAAAGATTGAAGCTTATGGTCAAGAGTACCAAAGCGAGACCAAGGGGGTCAACGCGTCGCCGATAACGCATAAATTTTAATACACTTCAACCGTACTGCTCGTCCCATGAAGGAGGTCCGAGTAGGGCCGAGTACTCGCTTCTCTGCTTTAAATGTGCACGTTCCACGTCACCCAAAAGCACAAAAGAAGATAAGGACACCGCGGGAGTTCCCACTCTGGCGTCATCTTCCATGTCACTAACTCGCCTCACGTCATCACTTGATTTGACTCCATTTGCTGTCGCTCCCACGTCGCACTGATACATCTACACGTGCCACTATGCCTTCTTCAAAGCCGTGTGTGAACGGTGTTACAGCTGGCTGCCACGTAGACATCGCGTTAGCTATATATATATAAGCCGCTCTTTCCCTCTGGCTCTGAATCAGAAATCAGAAATCAGAAATCAGAAATCGGCACCACCAAAAACCATCTGAAAACCAAATAAGGAAAAGAAAATTAACTTCGGAGCGCTCCACACTCTCTCCTCTACACGCTATGCAACAGAGAACCCCCAAGCGGCAGAAGCACGCCTCTGCTCCGCTTTCCGCGGCCGAAACCGCCTCCCTCCAGTCTCCGCCGCAGCGCCTCACGCCAGAACAGGAAGGCGCCATCATTGTCGCCGCACTGAAGACCGTCATCTCCGGCGGGGCTGCTCAGGACTTTCGCCTCTTTCCCAGCAGTATGGACTGCGCCACCACCTCTACCGACGTCCACGGCAACGCGTTCCTGCCCATCTCTGACCCCGAACCTTGTCAATTCTGCAAAATCAAAGGCTGCCTGGGGTGCAATTTTTTCCAAGAAGACAGTAAGAGCGTCAGTGTTGCTACTACCACTAAAAAGAAGAAGAAGAACTACCGCGGGGTACGGCAAAGGCCGTGGGGAAAATGGGCGGCGGAGATAAGAGACCCGCGTCGCGCGGCAAGGGTGTGGCTCGGAACCTTCGATACGGCGGAAGCGGCCGCGCGAGCATACGACAAGGCCGCCATTGACTTCAGGGGACCGAGGGCGAAGCTCAATTTTCCGTTCCCAGATAACACACTGTTGACGGAAAACACTGTGGAGACTGAGCAGCCACTTCAGGAAAATCAAGGGAACAGCGAATTTTCGGCGCAAACTGGAGATATCAATGAAAATGGATTCTGGGAAATGATTGGAAATGATCAATGGATGACGATGGTAGGCTTTACTGGAGGTGATTCATCCGACTCTGCTACCACCGGGAATGCCCACAGCTTTTGATATCTACACATACCACGATTATCTTTTTTCTTTTACCATTTTTGTTTGAAAGAAAAGGAAGTATATGTAACTGATAAGGAAAGTACTATTCTTTCAATCTTTTCTCTGCAATTGAATAAAAATAACGGCATTTATTAGGGCTCTAATCTTCTTCCTTTCTTTTGGACAAAATGATACAACTGATATCACCAATTCCGAAAATTAGCGCTCAGTTTCCTCTCTGCACTCACTCTGTTTGGCGGCAGAGAAAATCTAACTTCACAGAAGGACTGTTTCCTTGCCACTATGTTGCCAACTCATCATCGACTTTGTCGAGAATGGATTCGCATTCTACCACGTGTACTATGTTCAAAAGCGATCTGACCTCTTTTTTAATTAACATGTGCGTTATCCAGGTTGCGAATAAAAAATTAAGTTCACACTTCACAATGTTCACATTTAATTCATTAATCACATGGCATATTAACCACATGTTGAATTTGTAAGTAATTTAATGATTTCGTATCAGACTTTATGATAAAGTTAAAAACACGGAGAGAGAGAAAAAGAGAGAGAGAGAGAGCGGTTGCTTCACTCGCTAATGCCTCGGCGTGGCAAGCCACTTACACGTGTACGGTCAAGTAATTTATTAAAAAATACTTATATTAAGGCACATGTTTTTAATTTCAAATTATTTTATTATTATTACTATTATTAGCAAATGGACATATAAGCTTTATTAGGCTCACAGCTTGTCATTGTCTGTGGGTGATGAAAAATGCCAATTGTACTGCCAGGTTGGCTCCAGATTTTAAATATGAGACAGATGGGATATGGAGTGATCAGCCTTTGCCATGTGGGCTCAGGGATTTGACATGAATAGGAAAGGCCATTTAAATTAATAACAGAGTTAGATTATATTTAAAGGGAATTAATAATATTTGTGGAGATAAAAAATTATAGGGTCTAAGATTTGGCTGAATATAAAAAAGTAAAATATTTTATTTTTTCTATTAAATTAAAAATAACTTATTAATATCAATTAATATAATTAAAATGAATTTGTTATCAATAAATTTAATTTAGTTATATTGATTAATATTAATAAATTATTTTTAATTTAATAGAAAAATTCAATTAGTTAAAAAACAAATATCGTGTTATTTTCCAGAACCCATAACTTTATTCACGTTCGCTATGCAATAATCTCTAATTATTTCAACGAATTATCTCCACCCTCATTGAAGGGATGTAGGTCTTCCAACAACTCAGATTTAATCTTTGAATCTTTCTTGAGAGATTATAAATGATCAAGTAAGTTAAGTTAGATCTCTCCAAATGTCCGATCCTAAAAAGGTTAAAAGAAGGGTTTATATAGTTTTATGAACCCTAAGAGATCGGTATCCCGAATTAACTTTTTATGTTAAGAATTCTTACACTGAATTTGTCTTTTTAAAAACCGAATTCATTTCTTAGAATTATTTTTAATACCATGGTTTTTTTGAACAAAATTTAAAAAGTTGGTGTACTTGTAAGTTGTAACTAGGGAGATTCTAGAAGCCCAACAGACAGAATCATGCATTCAAATGAATAATAATGGGCTTACAACATGGTTCCAGCCAAATATCCGAATGCCCACACGCTTAGTTGAGAAGTGCCAAAATGTTAGATGATGAGAGGAAACACTCACACAATGTGTGTATATGGGGGTTGACCGTGAACTCACTTGGCTGCCTTCGTGACTTCCAGTCTTCCACCATCAACTGTCTATGTGAGCATTGATGGACCCGCCTGTCCTGCATTATTTGTAGTGGATCATCGTTGGCCCCCTCCTTCAACTTCCGAGTAGAGTAATGCCACTTTTGGTACCATTCAAAGGTTTTAGATTGGGTGAAATGGTCTCATCTTGTTTGGCCCACCAACACTATTATCATTGGTTTGTTGATAGCTACGGTCCTTGTGTTTATTTTTATTTTTATTTTAAATTTTTTATGCTTTTCTATTGATTTTAATATAAATGAATAATCTTTTGGATTTATGTTCGCTTTAGAACATGGGCTTGTGGTATGGACAAGAGTCACAAGGGACAAGGATGTACAAGGGGTTGTGGCATCCGAGGGATGGTGGACAAAGACGAGGATTTTGGTAAGGCTGCAATTCATGTCGTTGATGTCTTGTTTTTATGTGGTCTTAAAGCTCAGATACCATCCAAACATGACATGAATAATAATTGAATTATCGTATAATTTATTTAACTTATTTAATAATCAAATAAAAATCATTTTAATGGAAGATAAAATAAAAATATACATATTAAGATATTAAAAAATATCATTTCTAATGGGATATGATATCTTTTAGTACTATATCTTATGGACGTAATATCCCAAAGTCCTGTATCAAGATATGTTATGTTTATATTGAGTTTATAAAATGAATAAAAAATGAAATAAAATACATATTAATTTTTAATGTTTATATTTGTTTCAAATAAAAATTATATTGTATTCTAATATTTGTTATTAAAATAAATATGAAATCTCTCACATGCTTAGTGTTATTTGGAAATTATTCAACAATTTAAAATTTAGTAGATAATTATTTATTTATTAATATTCATGATTAACATATTTGGAATTATAAAAAAAGAATTATTTTTTACTATTCAATATATGATATTAAATAATACATACATTAGTATTATTATATAATATATTTTATACATATTTTTTTAGTTCTTTTTAAATTATAAAATTAATTTTTTTAATCAAAATTTTTTATTTTATAAATAAATAATATAAAAAAATTATGATACAATTTATCTCATATTTTAGTTTATGATTAACATATCCATATAAAAGGAACATAAAAAAAATGTTGGAAAATATATTTGATCACTTATCATACCTTATATTTGATTAAACATATGATATGCTAATTAACGAGATAATTTATTATATCCTATCATTGACCAAATATAGAATAAGAAATATTATCATATTTGTTATTTTATGTCACGCTGACTAACCAAACATGACGTAGTTTCAACATCATTGATACAAATATTTACATTTCAATTCAATATCATCCCTATAAGGGGGGGTCACCTCCAAGAACAAAATGGAGTAACACATGTCACATTATAATATGAGCGCACAATTCTATTTGGAAGTATGCAAAATTGGACAACAACAAAATTGAATTGATCAGTATTGACTTTATAGGAATGACCATATGATATGGGAAAGTTGGACTCCCATCAAATTTGAACCGACTTAATATAAGCCCAAATTCAAGTTTGGGCCTTAAACCTTGGCCGACCTCCAAACAACTACTGAAAAATGGTTTGGATTGGGCCAAACCTTTGGGCCTGTCATCAGACAGTACCGAACGTACACTTATCTATTGATCAATGACCATACGATATGGCAAAGTTGGTCTCCCATCAAATTTGAACCGACGTAATATAAGCCTAAATTCAACTTTGGGCCATAAACCATGGCCCAACTCCAAAATAATTACTAAAAATTGGCTGCGATTGGTCCAAACCTTTAGGCCCGTCATCAGACCACACCGAACCTACACGCATCGACTAATTACTTGGACACGAAGCAAATCGCGGCGTGTGATGAACACCAACCGGCATAGCCGGTGACTGCACCGTCTATATATAAAACCCTAACTAACTAACCGTATTTTCAGAATTCAGATCACGAAGCTCTGAAACTAATATTTGAAATTTGGCTCTTCATTTCTATCGAATCGAACCATGGGAGGATCCCACAGTCGCGAAGGTCTCGACCTTTCTGATTCATCAGATGACGAAGTAGAAGAAGAAGAGGAGGAGCAATACGACGACGTTTCCGACCACCCTACTTCTTCTTCAGGTACTGACCGCAAAACCCTAACCCCGACCTCTATCTCAGCTTCTCTTGATGAGGTTGATGCGAAGCTCAAGGCTCTCAAGCTCAAGTACCCTTCTCAGAGCCCTGATTTGCCCAATGCTGTCAAGCTCTACCTTCACATCGGTGGCAACACCCCCAAAGCGAAATGGATTGTTTCCGAGAAAATTGCCTTCTATTCCCTCGTGAAGACGTGTAAAATGGACGGTGGTGATGAGGATGAGGATGACGGTGAGGTTGGTGGTGGCAGTGGGAGTGAGTTGTTCTGGGTGTTGAAGGTGGGTCGAAGATTCGAGCTAGGGTTTCCACGGAGATGCAAATTAAGATGTTTGGGGAGCAGAGGAGGGTTGATTTTGTGTGCAAAGGCGTGTGGGCGATGAAGTTTTTCAGGGATGGTGACTATCGGAGTTTTGTGACTCGGTTTCAGGATTGCTTGTTTGAGAATGTGTATGGGGTGAAGGCGACGGAGGAGAATAAAGTAAAGGTTTATGGAAAAGACTTTATCGGGTGGTTGAAGCCGGAGGTGGCTGACGATTCCATGTGGGAGGATGCCGAGGAGGGGCCGTGGAAAAGCCTCAGGCGAGATCGACCCATGATTTGATGGAGGAGTTTGAGGAGGCAGCCACAAATGGAGGAATCCAGAGCTTGGCGTTGGGGGCATTGGATAATAGTTTCTTGGTGGGTGATTCAGGTGTTCAGGTTGTTAAGAATTTTAGCCATGGGATTCATGGAAAGGGGGTTCATGTCAAATTTGATAGTGGGGGGTATAAGGGAGGTGAAACCCCAAAGAAGGGGCTTTTGATGAAGGCAGAGACAAACATGCTTCTTATGAGCCCATTGAAGGATGGGAAGCCTCATGCAACAGGGCTTCACCAGCTTGATATTGAGACGGGGAAGATTGTGACCGAATGGAAGTTTGAGAAGGATGGGACAGATATTACCATGAGGGATGTTACAAATGATGCTAAGGGTTCACAATTGGATCCTTCGCAATCGACCTTTTTGGGATTGGATGATAATAGATTGTGCCAATGGGATATGCGGGAGAAGAGAGGGATGGTGCAGAATATCGCCACTGCTAGTTCACCTGTATTGCATTGGACACAAGGGCATCAATTCTCTAGAGGGACAAATTTTCAGTGCTTTGCTACTACTGGAGATGGTTCAATTGTTGTTGGGTCACTGGATGGGAAGATAAGGTTGTATTCGAGGACCTCTATGAGACAGGCTAAGACTGCATTCCCGGGGCTTGGCTCACCTATTACTCATGTTGATGTTACATATGATGGGAAATGGATATTGGGTACAGCAGACACTTTTTTGATCCTGATCTGCACTTCGTTCACTGACAAGGATGGGAAGATAAAGACTGGATTCAGTGGTCGTATGGGAAATAAGATCCCAGCTCCCAGACTGTTGAAGCTGACTCCTGTTGATTCACATATGGCTGGGGTGGATAATAAATTTCACGGTGGCCAATTTTCATGGGTAAGTTGATTCATGTCTTCCATATTTCATGCTATGTCTTGCTTGATCCATACATGTCTATCTTGGTCATTTAAATTTGGCTGATAAGAGCTTACATGATATTTTGTTAGTTTGTTGCAGATTATTCATTGTCACTTTTGTTGTTGGCAATCCTGTTCAATTTCAGCTTTTCTTTTCACACTCTTTGTGCATATTATCAGAATCACATTTCTTGTTAATAGCCTAACTAAAAAAGAAAAATCATGTCCTTTGCTAGTGTTTTTCAGGTTCTTCAACCTGTCTTTTTTTATAGGTTTCAACCTGAATATTTTAAAATCACGTCTATTTCCCCATTTGAAGACTGAATTTCAGAATGTTGCAAGACTTGTTCCTTTGGATGCAGTTGTCAGTTTGAACCTGTTGAACCCCTCTCAATCTAACTGATTTGGAAAGTTTGGAAGACTGAGGTGAATAGTTTCTCACTAAATAAAAAATGATTGGGCTAATTGATTTAGGTTAATTTGTGATTGGAGGCAATTTTATAGGGAAATTTGCTTCACTTATATGCCAGAATGGTTTTTTAGATATTTGATCTAACTGATTTAGAAAATTTGGAAGACTGAAATGAATAGTTTCTCACTAAATAAAAATGATTGAGCTAATTGGTTTTTAGATTAATTTGTGATTGGAGGCAGCTTTAAGGGAGATTTACTTTACATGGATGCTAGAATGTGGTTTTTATTGGATATCAATGTCACATTGGTTTTGTTTGGATTATGTGGTTGCATATAGTGGAGATGAAAGTACGCTATTCTACATTCTAATGCTAGATTTGAGGAAGCATTTGTGGAGATACTTTGTTATTCTTCTGAAATATTTTGTTTTTCACTTTTGGGGTTGTTGGGGCTGGGGGGTGAGCGTAGGGGAGAAGAAAAATAGCTGAGGCGGGTGCATGCAACTTGAATACTTCTTTTGCCACCTTCAAACATGGATTCTTATAAAAGAGCAAGTGATGCCTTTTTTTTCAATTAACAAAACACCATGGATCTTTTAGAATTTCTTTAAACTTCGAATACACTCCATGTTTCTCATTTCAGTTCCAGTCGTCAAAGATAATCTATTGGACTACTCGTCAAAAAAAAAAAAGGCAATTAGACTGATGGATGTGTTGCATTTTATATTGTATTTCCAGGTGACTGAGAATGGGAAACAAGAGCGGCATCTAGTTGCAACAGTGGGCAAGTTCAGCGTGATATGGAACTTCCAGCAGGTGAAAAACAGTAGTCATGAGTGCTACCAGAATCAGCAAGGGCTCAAGAGCTGTTATTGTTACAAGATTGTGTTGAAGGATGAATCCATTGTCGAGAGTCGATTCATGCACGACAAGTTTGCAGTTAGTGACTCACCAGAAGCTCCACTGGTGGTGGCAACCCATTGAAAGTCAGCTCTTTCAGCATTTCTAATAAGCGGTGACATCTCTAAACTGTCTTTCTTTAGGTGGTGTTGCCGTCTTGAAGGGAGTATGAAGAATGGATCCTACTGCCATGGGGTCCTTTCTTTATTTGTATTTGATTTTCTTTTTCTTTTTTTTTTCTTTTTTTTGGGTGGGGGGGTTGGTTTGAAATTGGCTTCTGCTTGTATCTACTTTGGACACGGAGAACATGTTTTTCATGGTGTAAAGGTTTCCCTTCTATGATAAGTTTGCGTAGCTGCAAAAAGTGTCACATTTTTATGGGTGCTGTCTGATTGAGAAATTAATGGCACCTTTACTATACCTTTCCAGAAATGGAATAAAATAATAATAATGAATTTCATTAAAGAATTTACAAAATTATTAGGAAATTAGTTGTTTTGAATTATTTACTAATCGTGAAGGAAAATAAAATAAAATGAATGATACTCTTGAACAATAAATAATTAAATTTATGATTATGGAGAATAAAGACATTGGAATAAAAACTCATTTCTTAAAACTTATTAATATAATCTTTTTGAGTTTTATTTGAATAAATAAAATTTGAATTACTTTTTTTCCCTACTTTATTATATACAACTAATCTAAAGTAAAATAAAAGATATTTAATTTATTTTTATTAAAAAATTATTGGAGTCAGAAAATTCAAGCAGAGCATACCTTACTAATTCAGAAAATATTACATTTATTTGAAAATAACCTGCAAGAGAAGAAATTGCACATTGGCAATTAAAAAATATTTGGATAGTGTAAGAAGCATTTTTATTGACGTTGGCAATTAAATTGCATAACACAACCTTAAATTAAACAATATTTGCATAATACAAAGTAAAGCAATAGGCTCCAAGAAAAGGAATGAATTTCCTAACCAATAAATTAATGAGACCCACTCTCATTCCATGTGTGAAGCCAAATCTTGGAATCCCAAAGAACACACTTGAGATCCAAATCGACACCGGTATTTCCATAGCAGCATATAGCCGAATACCTTCTTCAAAGTTTGGCATGATCCATTCATTGTCCTCATATGGAGGACTGCAGATAATAGATCTGGTTTTTGCTGTAATAAAGATGTTTAAGTTATTCATTTGTAACGTTACAAACACCGTGTTGCATCGAGTTGCAGATTGAAATCCTAGAATATCATCCTCTGAGAAGGAAAACAATGGCGGATGACAAGAGATGGACATGGGGAAACAAGAAAAGTAACTCTTGCTTCTCACAAGCATCACGTGAAGCGATCCGGCATGTAATAGCATCTGCAAGTGAGGATATACCTAGTTCCGGGCCAGTAATTTTGTAGTGCTGAGGATTAAACCATTGAGCATCAGAAGCTAAAACCAGCATACGATGGACAAAAATCAATAGCGAACCTAAATTGTTCAATTCACAAACCTTGTGTATCTGGGCTTGGTCTGCTCTTCCTTCCATCTCCTCCAAATCAATTTCCTTTCCATGGATAAGTTTGTCTATGTCTTTCATCTAAGTAAAACACAAAAACACGGCTACTGTAATTGTTTTCTACCATTGGTTAACCGTAGCATCACAAAGCAAGTCAACGCTATATCATTCATGATATAATAATCTCACCTCATCAAGAGAAGTGTTGAACCGAGCAACAAGGACATATGTTGAGCGGTCAGAGATACCACATCTTTTAAGGGATTCTGTAATCTAGTAAGAATTGAATGCTATAAGTTATAATGAAATTGGGGGAAAAAAAAAAATCAAGCAATGAACCACAGTACTTAAAAATAAAATGGCAGGAGATGATTACATGCTTAGATCCTGAGTAATTGTAAACAAGCTCAGAATGAAGAGTGCGTGTGGTCAGTGACTCCCGTGATTTGGCTATAAGTGTTTTATGAGCAGCTGCTAGAACAGGGAAAACATCTGGAATCTGCCTCAGTTATTGATGGAAGCAATGTTAAGACCCAGAAATAATGAGACAACACTGTGTATGTGTACTTGCTACACATGAGTGTGCACATATAATCAGTGTGAGAGAGACATAGAGAATGGTTAAAGTTTTTACTAGTGATGCATTAAGAAATGCAACTTCTGGCTCCAGTGTTCCAGCTTGCATAGAATCCAGGAGTTCCCTGCAGCACAATAAGTTCATCCCAGGCTTTAGACACCCAATAAAAAAATATCATGTGCAATGCACCACATGTACACAGAATCTATACAAAGTGCACCAAAAATTCACTTATTTTTTTATGTTTTGGAATTTGGACCACCTTGTATGAAAAGAAAGCTCATATAAAAAAGGAACATGCCAAACACAAACCATTCCTCAATCCCTGAAACCACATCCCCCTGCCCCCAACAACAACAAAGGAAACAAAATTAAAGAACAATAAAAAATAAAAAATAAAACTAGAAAATAGTTGCCTTATCCAAGAAAGCCATACGAGAAAATATTCTTGCCATGAGATGTGGAATTTGTTTTGCTAAAAAGAGAGAGCATGCAGTACTATGAGTCAAACATCCAGCTTATCACATGAAATGCTCATTCTGATGCAGAAGCCCAATCCAATGAACTTAAATAAGAGCTCAATAGTGTAAAGAAATGAACATAGAATAGATAATCATCTGATTTGCAGATTTTTTTTTTCCCTTTAAAATGATCTATAAATTTTCTCTACCATAAAAGAAAAACAAAAAACAAAAAACAAAACAAAACAAAACCCAACTTTAATAAGAGCTCAATACTGTAAAGAAATGCACATAGAATAGATAATTATCTGATTTGCAGATTTTTTTTTTTTTTTCCTTTAAAATGATCTATAAATTTTCTCTACCATAAAAGAAAAACAAAAAACAAAACAAAACAAAACCCAACTTTGCAAAACTGAAAGGCTAAAGCCACTTAATCAAATTATATTATTTTCTAGCTTGTCTCGTACATGGGTGCATGTAAAATGATGGACCCCATTCTATGACATTGCAATTTGTGCAACAATAAAGACAAGATTCTATGTTGAATGACTATATTAAGGTTCATCTATAAAAGATTACCAAAGAATCTAAATAAAACATATTTTATGGATCTTCATAATAGTATATGTATATTTCTGGTTCATGGCAAGAGCAACAAATAAGACCTTCACTTAGGCACATGTCAAGATTCAAGATGCACTGAGCATCTTGCCACTGGGTAAAGGCAATAGGAGGAGTGAACCCCCTCCCATCTCACTGGTAGGAGTGATGGATGCTGGTTTGGCCACAGCTAAGTAGAGGATCCCCTCTGGCTCAAGATCAGAGGGGATCAACAAAAAAATATTTTATTCTTTTTCACCATACATGAAAAAACATAAAATTTCATTATCTGTAAGACAGTGAGTAACAAAACCTTTACCCTCAACCTGAAATGAACAATCCACCTTGACCCAAACAACTAATTATACTCACAAAAAAAAATATTTTTTTAGACATTTCCAATTATATTCTAGATTTTCCAAAAGTCTAATCTAACTTTCAACCTAATCAATACAAGATATTCAACCAACTTAAATATTTGAATTTTTGAAGAGTCAGCCACACTTCAGCATCCAAGTTCATCTCGAATTGAAAACAAGAGTTTTCCACTTACTAGACAAAAAACAAGCGGATGGACAACCTAATGTCTGCACTCTAAATGAACCATGTAAAAAAGGCCTATGAAAACTTAGGTTCCACCAAAACACATAACATTTGGTTACAAATGAAGACTAATTCATTCACCTTTGCATCTCTCCCAAAAAACCCACCAAACATCAACAGGCACTCTACATCATTTAAAAATAAATAAAAATTCATAGTTGCTAAAAGCCTAGGATTATACTTGTTCTGGTTATCTACCAAAAGAGTGACCAACTACACAAGCAAAACACTCTGCAATTCACACAAAATTTCATGCACTACCAAGGGTAGGAGATGAGAACAAGTATAACCCATCAGGTCTTCTTTACACCATAGGAAAACTCCATAATAGCAACTAGCAAAAATTTCCTTCCATGGACTTACAAAATTCCAAACCCATGCTCTCAAAATTTGCAAACTGTGCTAGGTTACAAATTTTGGGATGAGGGTAATTTTACAAAGTAAAAGTTTTTACTAAATGCACCGCCATCCATCAATTCGGATTTGTAGTATATATATCCTTAAGTAGGAAAAGCAAAACAATTCCTCACTCATAAGAAAACAACTTCCCACCCCATCAAAAACAATAATAGGAGGAAAATAAATTTCCTAAAATAAGTACCAATCACAAATGCAAACATTTGCATAAACATTCAGGCCACAGCAACTTTTCAGTGCATTCTGAACCATCATCCTTTCTATGGTATAGAACTGAACAATTTCGAAAGCAATGGGTCAACTACTTGGTTCTGATAAAGTGCAAACAGTTTTCTCATTTCTAATGCTTCCTTTGGTTGCTAGGAAAATAAATTTGAAACTTTCCCTAACAAAATCCTCTGCCAAACCAATCCTGACAACACTACTCTGTCAAACTCCAGTTGAGTTTTCTTTTCCTTCTTTTCAATCAAACAAGGAACAGAGAAAAGGAAAGCAAAAAAGAACACACACAAGGCCAAAAAAAATTTCCTCTTTCCTTTTCCTCCATTTTCCTAGATGCCAAAAGAGGTAGTAGAACAAAATGAATAAATATTTAGAGAGAGAAAGAGAGTACTTGGAATTAGAGACAGTGAAGAGAACAAGACAGAGAGAGTGCCCATTGATTTTTAACACCTTCATGGCTGCTACTTGATTTTTCCCATTTCCACTGAAAGTTAGGGCTTTTGGCAATTGAAATGAGAAGAAATGTAATTTTCTATAATAATGAGGGTAGTTTAGACTTCTAAGGCAGCCAGCTGAATTTGATATTCTTCCTTTAAATAAAATTATGCATAATTTATCATCAAGCGCCTATAGCTCAATGGATAGAGCGTCTGTTTCCTAAGCAAAAAGTTGTAGGTTCAACCCCTACCTGGCACGCAATAATCCTATTTTTAATTTTCTTATAAATAATAATTCAATCTTATTTTTCCTTCACTTTCTAATGTAGCTCAGTGGATAGAGCATCTATTTCCTAAGTAGAAAGTCGCAGGTTCGACCCCTATCTGGCGCACAATAATCCTATTTTTAATTTTCTTATAAATAATAATCCTATTTTTAATTTTCTTATAAATAAGAATCCAATCTTATTTTTCCTTAGCTTTATATTTTCCATCAAGTGCTTGTAGCTCAGTGGATAGAGCGTCTGTTTCCAAGGCAGAAAGTCGTATGTTTGACCCATACCTGGTGCGCAATAATCTTATTTTTAATTTTCTTATAAATAATAATCCAGTCTTACTTTTCCTTAATTCTATATTTAAAAAAAAAAAAAAAAACTTTTTAACTTTATATTTTTCATCAAGCATCTGTAGCTTAGTGGATAGAGAGAAGAAGAAAAAAAAAAGGCAAAAATCACAAGGCAGTGTGACTCGGTCAGAGGCCCCTAGTGTGTTAACCTTATGAGACCCAAATCCAAACATTGCTCTCTCCACAAAAAAAGAAAAAAAAGAACCTCTCTATGCCCTTCTACCATCTCTCCATCTTCCTACGTCTTGTTACCATCCCTCCATGCCCTCCCTGCACCCAGAGGTAATCAATCATACCCCACCATATAGCACCCACATTAAAATATAATACTACAATTTTCCAAATCTCTTTGAATTCCCTTCTTTGAATAGATTTATAGTATTTTCTCCTGATCTTAGATTACATGTTATCATGTTGGATTCTGTTTTTTCTGAATGAATGCAGGGTGTAGATGTTCTAATTTAAGAAAACCTTTGTGTTATTTGGTAGATGTCCTTCTAAACTGTGGTCCAACCAATGAGATATTCACAACCAACCTGAAATTTATTACCGATGAAGGCTTCATTTCTGTTGGCAACACATCAACCCTCAACACACCAGATTTGTTATCAATACTGTCTACATTGAGATATTTTCCAGACAAGTCAGCAAAGAAGTACGGTTACCTGATTCTGGTGATTAAAGGAGGGAAGTATCTAATAAGAACTGCCTACTATTATGGAGGTTTTGGAAGGAATGAGCCACTGGTTTTTGAGCAGAACATTGATGGAACCAAGTGGGGCATTGTTAACATGACTGAGGATTATGCAAAGGGGCTCACCTCATACTATAGATTGTTGCGGCTGCCATGAGGAAGATGCTCAGCATCTGTCTTGCCAGGAATGGAAAGACAGTTTCAAATCCATTTATTACAGCTCTTGAGCTGGAGAATATAAAGGCTTTTGTGTATAGTTCCACTGATTTTACACAGTATGTGCTTAACATTGTTGCTAGACACAATTTTGGCACCAATGACAATAACATTAGGTAAGTACACTTTCCATGTATAACTTCTCTAAGCACTACTCATTTAAGTGATCATCACCAGAACAAAAAAAAACAAGTAATGACCCCAATCCTATTCAATATCTCAATGTTTAACACTGGTAATCTAAGAAAATGAAAGGAAAATTAAGATATGTGCAGGCAGAGTATGTTGTACCCCTTATAAGGCAGAGGAATATAAAACCAAGTTTTATATGTAGACTGAACCTTGAGGAGTTTCTTATAGTGAATATATGAAGATGATCCATACAACCGATTCTGGGAACCATTCATGGATAATAATCCTATTGTTGAGAGCCCTTCTAATATAACACCCTCAGATTTCTGGAACATGCCACCACTAAAGGCGTTTTAAGGCAGCAATCACAACAAGCAAAGGAAAGGCACTTCAAGTCCAGTGGCCTACTGTGCCTCTTCCCAGTAACAACTACTATATTTCACTCTACTTCCAAGATAATAGGACACCAACCCCCCACCCTTTTTCTTTAATGGTGAAAAGCAATATATTAAAACAAAGCACTCCAAAGTACGCACAAAGTATACATAGGATGTTAAGAGCGCCTCAAAAAAGAAAAAGGGCCAAATGAAAAACAGCACCCTCTCAAACCGAGAGCTCAATCAATTCACAAAATCAACAATGGACGAAAGGCTGGAAACTAAATATACCTTAACTCATGCCCAAAGGTTAAAAAGAAAAGAAAGTTTAAGCCCTTGAACCGAATGCCCATACCCCTCATTTTCAAATGTCCTATTGTTTCTTTCCTTTCAAACTGTCCAGAAAAGACAGAGGAATAGCTCATCACACTTTTTTTTTTCCTCTTCTTACCCACAAAAGACTTGTGCCAACCTAACAACGTTTGTCTAACCGATAATGGAAGCACCCACGACATCCCAAACAAAGAAAACAACAAGTGCCAGAGAATCCTTGCCCAGCCCATTTAGTTGGAGAGTTTTCAGTGTTTCTGTTAATGGCAAGAACTTTTTCACTAATCTGAATGTTACAACCGATGGTGAGATGGTTTATGGGCCTCTCTCTGGACTGACTGAGATGTCATGACTCCCGGAGCTGACATAACCATTGGGCCTGTGATCAATGATGGGGAGGTCTTTCAAATGTTGCCACTTGGTGAAAGGACTCTCACTAGAGATGATAGCCACTCTCTCCATTTCTTTTACTCATACACACTCATCAGAATTGTTCTTTCCTCTCATAGTGATCCTTTTATGCATTTAAGTATATTTACAGTGATGGAATGGAAGATTTGGCAAGAGGTTTTGACAACATTCCTCAGATTGGAGTGGAGATCCATACCTGCCTCAAAACAACTCATGGACTGGAGTTACATGTACACCAGGAAAACTTGCTCGAGTTTTGTTACTTTGTGAGTTGACTAAAATTATTTGTGTATATATATACATGTATATAAGCCGGGCTCTTTGAAACATATAACTTAAGCCTAGAAGGCAATGATAATGAAGTTTGCAAGTCAATATTTCACAAACCAAAACACAATTTCATGAACTTAGAAATGATCTCTCCAATCAATTCTCAGTTTTGGGTAACAGCAGAAATGGTCATACCGTCGTACCCAAAGGAAGTGGATTAAATTAGCTATATAGAAACTAAGTTATAGGTGATAAATATTGTAGGTGTTCATAGATCCTATTTTTTATTTTGGGTTGCCACATGTTTGGATGCTTGAAGGAATCTAACAAACTTCATTTGGGTGGGTTGCTGTCACCAAGCATAGCCAATTTGACTGCACTTACCCATCTGTAAGTAATCTAGTTATGTTGATCACCCTATCCAACTCAATTGGATTGTTACGATTGTTTACTCACAAAAAACTGTTACTTGGACTTTACAGTTGGCTGGGGGGGGGGGGGGGGGGGTCGGGGGTCAAACCCTCGGGTCCTACCCCAGAAATGAGCACATTGAATGAGCTACGAAAAATGTTAAGTCCCCAAAAATTAGCAAAACTGAATGGCTAAAGCCACTTAATCAAATATGTTATCTTTCTAGTCATGCAATAATAAAGGGAAAAAAATCTATGTTGAATTACTATATTAAGGTTCATCTATAAAATTACCAAAGAAACAAGCAGATGGACAACCCAATGTCTATACTTTAAATGAATCATGTAAAAAATGCTATGAGAACTTACGTTCCACCAAAACACATAGGTTATGTTAGGTTCCCGGAAGGTACTAAGCAAAAAAAATGCTAACAAAAATGATTTTTCCAGAACCAAACATAGCCATTGTTTAGTTTTATTCTAAAGAAACATCCTCAGGATGTTCAATCATCATCATCATCACCATCAAGGACGATATATATGCATCACAAGCTCCCATGATCCTTTCTATAGCATAAAACTGAACAATTTCCACAGTAACGGGTCAACTACTTGGTTCTAATAAAGTAGAAACAGTTTTCATTTCTAATGTTTCGTTGGATTGCTAGGAAAATAAATTTAAAAATATTCCTAAAAAACCCACACTCAACCAATCCTGACAACACTTGTCCGTCAACTCCAGTTGAGTTTTCTTTTCATTCTTTCCAAAAAAATAGGGAAAAAAGAAAAGGTAAGCAAATAAAACACACAAGACCAAAAAATCTCCTCCTTCCTTGTCCTCCCTTTTCTAGGAAGCCAAACGGAGCGTAGTACAACAAAAGGAAAGAACATTTATCATCCCTTTTCTAGGAAACCAAACCGAGTGGAGTACAACAAAAGGAAGAAATATTTAGAGAGAGAAAGAGAGTACTTGGAGTTCGAGACGTCAGTGAAGAGCGCGAGACAGAGAGAGTGCCCATTGATTTCGAACACCTTCATGGCTGCTGCTTGATTTCTCCCGTTTCCACTGGAAGTTAGGGCTTTCGAAGAGATGAGGGAAAAACGTAATTTGTATAATAGTAAGGGTAGTTTGGACTTTTAAAGGACAACTGATTTTGATATTCTTAGATTAAATAAAATTACATCCAGCGCCTGTAGCTCAGTGGATAGAGCGTCTGTTTCCTAAGCAGAAAGTCGTAGGTTCGACCCCTACCTGGCGCGCTTGATTTTTGCTTTTTCCATTTTTTTTTTAAAAAAAAAAAAACCAAAGAAGGAGGAGATGGCAGAAAAGGCTGACTCGGTCAGAGGCCTTGTATGTCAACCCCATACACAGGCCAAACACATTCCCAAAAATTCCTCTCTCGCCACAAAAAAAAAAAAAAAAAAATCCTTCCCTTTCTATGCCTTGCTGCCATCTCTCCCACCATGTCTCTCTCCATCTTCCTCCTATCTCTTGTAACCATCCCTCTCTCCCTCCATGCCATCCCTGCACCCAGAGGTAATAAATTATACCCACCATATATATATACAACACCCACATTAAGATATAATCCTACAATTGTCCAATATCTCCTTGCATTCTCTTCTTTGAACAGATTTACAGTACTGATCTCCTGATTACCATCTTGGATTCAGTTTTTTTCTGACTGGCCTTGGTGTTTTTTGGTAGGTGTCCTTTTGAACTGTGGCTCAACCAAAGATATAGTCACAACGAACCTGAAATTTATTACCGATGAAGGCTTCATTTCCGTTGGCAACTCATCAACCCTTAAAACACCAGATTTGTTTCCAATACTGTCTACATTGAGGTATTTCCGGACAAGTCGGCTAAGAAGTACTGCTACGTGATTCCGGTGATCAAAGGAGGGAAGTATCTGATAAGAACTACCTACTATTATGGAGGGTTTGATGGAGGGAATGAGCCACCGGTTTTTGAGCAGATCATTGATGGAACCAAGTGGGGCATTGTCAACACGACCGAGATTATGCAAAGGGGCTCACCTCATACTACGAGATTGTCGTGGCTGCCATGGGGAAGACGCTCAGCGTTTGCCTTGCCAGGAATGGGAAGACGGTTTCGAGTCCATTTATTACAGCTCTGGAGCTGGAGAATATGGAGGCCTCTGTGTATAATTCCACTGATTTTACCAAGTATGCGCTGAACGTTGTTGCTAGACACAGTTTTGGCTCCAACGATGATATCGTTTGGTAAGTACACGTACACTTCTCATGGATAACTTCACTCTTTACTTCTAAGTATAAAGCCTGTATAACACTTTGCCGTTCAAATTTATTAAGTAGCAATACTTTACCTTTAATTTTTTACACTCTAATTCCAACATTGGTTCAAGTTCAGATACAATGAATTTTGACTTGATAGTTTGAAAGTGAAATTTTTCTTAAATGTTTTCGAAATATGGAAGTCATAAATTTGATTTTGATTTTTGATTTTAGAGAAATGTTTATTTGAAATTTTCATATATAACTGAAAAGCGTGATAACTTCGAATTTGAAAAGCAAGTATTTTTCTTACATTTTGGCTTTATTTCTTCATTCAACAAATTGCTTATTGACTTTTAAATAAGTTTATGGGTTAACTATTGTTCTTAAATAAGTTTGGAGGGCAAAGTGTTGAATTTTGCATGAATACATTAAAAGTAAAAAAGGGTAGAGTGTATTTAACCCTAATAGTTGTCGCAAAGGTGAAATTTGTGGACATTGGCCCAATTCAATGATATTTGAGTAAGTTTGAGCAATCATTTCTAATACTTAGATTAGATTTTGATCAATTTTCTTCAACTTAAACGATCAATTTGGACTGGCCTCAAATCAACTTTTGAACAACCAAATCTAAGCCAAACCCGATTTAACATTTTTATATTATTTTATATTATATTTTTCTTTTTATGTTTTTAAGAAAAAATATCAAGTTTTTATCTCATTTACTTTTTAAATTTTGGTATAAATACATAGAAAAAAAAAACTAAATTACGGATGGATTTTGAATTACAATATGATCAACTTAAGTCTAACTATACCAACCCAAACTCACCTTCAGTTTAAAAAAATGAAATTGAGTTGGATTTGGATTGAACGTCTCTGGTTAAAGGTCAAGTTAAGTTGTACTCTGATTGCTTCTTAATTTGGATTAGCTATTAGCCTGACTCAATCTGCTAAAGTTGCAGCTTACTTATGGAACTGAGTATGGTTGATGTCTGATGACCACAACCATATTGAGGTTTACTAAAAAGGCTAACGGAATGTTTGTGCAGATGTTTAACCCCAGCCATTCAATATCAAAATGTTTAACAGTGGTAATCTGAGAAAATTTTAGATAGAACCTGTGCAGACTCCCTGCTATACTAATGGTGAGATCATGGGGGGATTAAGATGTGTGTGTAGGTAGAATGAAGCTTGAGGGGTTTCTGATAGTGAATATATGAACTGTGAAACTAGCTTTCCAGATGATCCATACAACCGGTTCTGGCAACCATTCATGGATAATAATCCCATTGTTGAGAGCCATTCCAATATAACTTCTTCAGATTTCTGGAACACGCCACCACTAAAGGTGTTTAAGTCAGCAATCACAACAAGCAGAGGAAAACACTTCAACTCCAGTGGCCTACTGAACCTCTTCCTAGTAGCAAATACTACATTTCACTCTACTTCCAAGATAATCGGACACCAAGCCCATTTAGTTGGAGAGTTTTCAGTGTTTCTGTTAATGGCAAGAACTTTTTCACTAATCTCAATGTTACAACTGATGGTGTGATGGTGTATGGGACACAATGGCCTCTCTCTGGGCTGACTGAGATTGTCATGACTCCTGGGGCTGACATACCCGTTGGGCCTGTGATCAATGCTGGGAGATCTTTCAGATGCTGCCTCTAGGTGGAAGGACTCTCACTAGGGATGGTAGCCACTCTCTCCATTTCTTTACTCATATACACCACCAGAATTGTTTTTTTCTTCCCATAATGATCCTTAATGCATTTGGAGGATTTTACAGTCATGGGAATGGAAGATTTGGCAAGAGGGTTTAACAACCCTCCTTCAGATTGGAGTGGAGATCCATGCCTGCCTCAAAACAACTCATGGACTGGAGTTACATGTACAACAGGAAAACTCGCTCGAGTTGTTACTTTGTGAGTTCATTAAAATTATTGGTACCAGGCTCTTTGACACATTTAACTAAAGCCCGGTGGGCAATCATAACCAAGTTTGCTAATCAATTCTCAGTTTCGGCTGACAGTAGAAATAGTAGTACTGCCATATCTTAATGAAGGGGCCGGATCAAATTAACTATATAGAAACTAAGTTATAGGTGATAAATATTGTTGGTGATCATGGATCCTCTTTCTGATTTTGGGGTGCTAAATGTTTTGGTGCTTGAAGGAATCTAACAAACTTCGGTTTGGCCGGGTCACTATCACCAAGCATAGCCAATTTGACTGGACTTACGCATCTGTAAGTAATCTAGTTATGTTGATCACCCTACCCAACTCAATTGGATTGTTAATTACGATGTTCACTCACAAAATTGTTAGTTGGACTTTGCAGTTGGCTTGGGGGGAACAAACTCTCGGGTCCTATCCCAGAAATGAGCACATTGAATGAGCTACAAACTTTGTAAGTCCCCAACAAATTTTCACTCTACTTCTCAGGTCCTGTACATTTATGACCAACAACATAATCTGTTTCTGTTTTAATCTGACCAAGACATTTGGAGGACAATGGCTTTGAAGGATCTTTCCCTCAATCATTAGACCAGGTTACGAGCCTTCAAGAGATGTAAGTTTCCATCATTGAGAACAGGCTACCCAATAGTATTTTCCAGTTTTCCAAACATTATATTACCTATTGAATGACTTAGTACTTTTGTCAACAGTTACGTTCAAAACAACAATCTAAATGGTACTATTCCAGGGACACTACAAAAGAGACTGGGCATAAACCTCAAGTAAGAATGAAACTCCCACCTTTTCAACAATTTTCAAACAAGAGACGTTCAAATGAGTCTCCTATATCTTAATAGGAAGCTTGTCAATATACTCTGCAACTTTGCTAAAATTAAATGACTGTCTACTGATGATGTTCTTTCCTACTTCAGGGTTACTCCTGGAAATCATCTATCAACGTCGGCCGAAAGTAAATGAGGAAAGCTGAGAAAGGAACAGGAGGTTTTCCTATACCAGTTCAAGAGGTAATTGGGAAGCTTTTAGTCCTTAAATGAATCTGGGCAAGTTGGAAAATAGGATATGAACACTGCCGAAAATGGTGGAAGACATCTACTGAATACCCTTTACTTGTTTGTTTCGATGGCTACATGTTTGTGTTCTGCTTCTCCTATTGTAGGCATTGTTATGCTAAATCAACAAGCTGAGTCCCACACACTGTAATGATCCTATATATATATATATATAAGAATCAGCTCAATTACAGAAAAAAATTCTTTTGAGTGATTAAAGAAGGATCATCAAGAGACAGTCTTCAATATTGCATTCCTCTAAACAATAATACTTACGCAGCTTAACTGTTTGACATTTGCATCTCTCGTTCACATCCAAGATATCAAATACAGAAATTAAGTTCCAAAGTTGCAGGCTGTAAGTCTAATAAACAATCTATCAAACTAACGTACGTGAAGCTCACACCTCCCTCACAACTCAATCTGCTCAAAACTTTTAGCCAGTTGGGAGTGATTTTGATTAAAATGCTTTTAAGACTACGTTAGTCATGAATTCTAAGAAAGTCTATATATTAAGAAAGATAAAAATATTCAAATATTAAAAAAAATTAAAAACATTTTCTAAAATTACTTTCAATTCCTTAATTTTTAATAGATATAATAACAAGGTAGGTTTGGGACGAATTACTTTCATCTCAACCCTGTCCAATTTATTCAAAATAATTTTTATTCTTGTCCCGTCTCATTTAACTTTTTCTTTTTAAAAAAATAATTTTTTTAAAAAATATTTTTATATTTTTTAATTACATTAAAATAAATATATTTTATAAATCATTAAAATATTATAATTTTTTATAACTTATTTTATTATTATTATATTTAAAATAGAAAAATAATAATTAAATTAAATTTATTTTATATATAATTAAGACAGGATAAGGTGATACTTGAACATGTCACAAACCCATTTTGGTTTTTTTTTTTAAAAAATCAAACCCACCTCAAACATATTTTTTTAAATTCCAAACTCATATCATCACGAGTGTAGCAAGACGAATCACCAACCAAAAAAACCCCACCCATTATCATCCCTAGTTTCTAGCATTTTTTAATAGTGATTTTTTTTTAAGAATCACCGACCAAGTAATTCTCTTACAATTACTTTAAATAATTTTCAAGATTTTTAAAAGTCAAAGTAACACTTTCAAACATTAAAAAACACTTATAACTCTTCCAAATTACTTTAAATTAGAATCCATTTTGTAGTAATTTTTGGAAGTGCTCTTAATTTTTCTAATCCCTGAAAATTTTTATCTTTAAGTATTTCATCCATAAGGAAATTAGCTAATAAAGCCAATACCCATGAACTCTAATGTGAAGGTAAAGTGTCAATTACAGAATTAATTTAAACTATAAGGGAAATTAGCTAATAATGCATATCAAAATAATAATAATAATCAGGTGTCCAGCAAGGAAACCTTTTTATTCACATTTATAGATGTTTATTGAAAATTTTAAATTTTTCCTATTTTATTATGGTAAAAGTAAAACCAAATATAAAAAACCATTTAGCAATTTTTTTTTCTTTTTTTAATATTTTTTTGGAAACAAACACACCCTGAAGGTATTTCATATTTGGACTATTTTCATACCAGCAACGTAAACAACTGGTTCCTTTTGGTCACCTGCTTTGGTGTAACTGCAAATCGACATTCTCCAAGACATCCTCAGGCTTTCACGATTTGAAAAGGAAGGGGGGTGGCCTGTGCTGTACTAGTTTGGTTTGTTTGGAAAAGGAAGGGATTGGACAATCATACGATCCGTTTGATTTCCAAGTACTTGTAAAAACGGGCACATACACATGCGGTGGATTTGACCTACTTCCAAGATTACCTCTCCAGAAATAAAGACATGTTTTTCACGACTCCCACGTAGCATTTATATCTGCGGACTCCAAATCAGATAGAAACTAGCAGTTGAAAGAATAACTGTGGGCGTTTTCGATCATCTGAAGCACGCAGAGGCAGAGCCCCATTGAGTTTTCCCTTTTCATTTTCTTCAGAACGACACCGTTTGAGTTTCCCCGTTTCCTTTCCGGCCTCAACATATTACATATCCAATTGCATTTCTCCGCATCAGTCAGCAATGTTAAGATTTTCGGTCTCTGATTCTTCCGGACAGAAGGCAGTTTCTGTTTCTCCGTTTTGAAGTTGGAATTCTCCGTCGGACATTTCCGGTCTTTTATTTTTAAATTTCTTTTTTCCTGGAAAAGGGTGTTTGTGTTCCCAAAAGGAGAATCTCACCCAACTTGTTTGGAAAACGCATTTTTAAGTCCCAAAGGTCTCACAAGGCAAACGAGTCACTTTGGACAAAATCTAAAAATGGCGCTCATTTGAAGGCTTGAAGCATATTGTAGCTTAAAACTGGGCTGCCCGGATTTTCTGATTAGCACACTTCCCTCCACATACATAAAACGGCCCATCTTGAAATGTTACCAGCAAACCCTAGCTCCATTTTGTACTCTTCAAACCCTTCAATCTTCTCTCTCCCCAAATTCTCCATCTCCACCGTACGTTGCCGTGCCGCCGACCTCCCCGCCGCCGGCCCCTCATTTCCCCGCTGGCTCCATTTATTCACCACTGCCGACGCTTCCGCTGGCTTGCGGTCCAAGCAGGACCTGGATGGGGTCGGAGTCGGAGGCGGAGTTGGAAGCACAGCGGATGGCTCGGCTCGGAGAAGCAGTGGTAACGCCGGCAGTGGTGTTAAGGTAAATGCGTGGGAGAAGCGTTGGTCGCGGAACAGGGAGAGCTACTTGGCCGATGACGATGAGGCTCTTCCACTACCGATGACGTATCCTGATTCCTCCCCTGTGGCGCCGGAGGAGATCGATCGTCGGCTTCGTTGCGATCCCCAAGTCGAGGTATTGCTTTTTTCTTCTTCTTCGTCTTCTTTTATCGTTGTTGGTTTCCGAGGTTGTTCATTGAATTTGGAGGTGTTTCTTTATTACCTATGAAAATGGTCGATGTTACCTTTGTTTCAAATTTTTTGAAAAATCAAGGGTATTTTTTATCTGTATGAAAAACCTAACCGCCTTGGAGGATTGATTCCTAAGGTTTAACAGTACCCTTATCAAAATGGGAGATGTTATCGCCAGGCCAGTATTTGTTGCTTTTGAGGCTATTTAAGGCTTGTATTGAAGCAACTAAAAGAGCTTCTTTAGGAATAACATTTCTCTTATTATCAGGTACTCTTATAAAATACATAGAATGAGTAATATTAGGACTCTCTGAAGCTGTCTAAATGTAGTCGTTGTAAAGGCATTTGAAGCTATGGTGTGGATCCAGTTTCAGTTCTTAACTTTGAAGGAAGTGGAAAGCAAGTACCATTGTCACTAGTCTCACTAGGGCAGCACCAATAATGGCATGAGATCCAGTGTTTGATGAATTCCAATTGGTAAATCGTCATACATAAATCATTGCAACCTTTTCATTGTAGATGGGTTTGTTGACCACCTTGGTTGCCATTGTCCAATCTCTGTATAGTGCAAAAATCTTTTTGAAAAAAAATGTATCCAAATAAATTGATTGAAAGTTGTCTAAGCAGGGACATCTTGTATCCATGTTCCATTCCTTGTTTTCTAATTCTAGCATGGCAAGATTGGGGTAGTTACTGAAACTTTCAAGTGCCATCTTCTTAAATATACTAAGACTTAAAGAATTTGCCATGTCCTGTAAATTGTAATTGCCAAAAAAGTAGAAGCGAAGCAGAGAAATGATCTTAAATTGACAGAGAAACTAACAGCTTACTGAATAATGAACTAAACTAATATGAACTCTAGAAATGTCTCATCAATTACCCAACAAAAGCTTTATGGAATAGCCATTGCATACAGTTTTTTATCACAAAGGATATTTAACGATGTGATCAGGCATTTTTTGATAACGTTGAGAGTTTTTGTTTACATGGTTATGATGTGTGTGGAGTGCTAATTGGTATTGTATTTTTTGGGCTAGTGGTTGTCAGCCAACTTTTTCAATTGAAATGTTATAATCCTGAAATTAGGAAGATCTGGTATAGTACCATTAGGGGTTTGACATTCTTGTAGAGTTCAGAAAGAGGTTCAACAATTAATGATGACAGCACTTCCAAGCTTGTTAGTTACTACGTTCCGTTTACCAATTTGTCATTATTGTTAAAATTATACCTTATGGAGGGAGATTTATCGAAATGTATTTCTCACAAGTGTTTCAGTTGTTTCCTAAGAATTTGCCACAGAAGTCCATCAAGTTTCCCAAACTTTCCAAAACCTTTCCCCTTATTTTATTTTTTTTTTTCAGTTTTGTGGATACCTTTCCCACCAAAACTAAATTGTTAGGCAACCATGTTTCATGATTTCATCCCAAGCTTGACATATGTAACATGGGCATGATGGTACAAGATTTATGCTCAAAAGGAGCTATAGAATTAGCAATTAGTTTCATGTGACATCATTCAATTTCTTTTAGAACTTTGAAATTTAATTTGGTTAATTTGAATAATAATTGATCAAAGAGCAATAAAATAATTTAATAAGATTCTGACCTGACACAGGGATCATGCCATATGCATTTCTTGGTATAAAGACAAAACCCTAAAAAACTGGGAAGAAAGTGTTAACAAGAAGCAGTGCAAAAAATTAAAATTAAAACTAAAAGACCAGAGAGACAACCTCTCTATTGGGACATGCAAACTGCTCAAGGAGGGCAAGTATATCCTCTAAGCTCCTCAAGAACCAAAGCACCCCTTTTTGACCAAGAATTGAACTCCTTCTGTGACTGGAAAAACCTCTTGATTTCTCTTATAATGAATATAATCCTCAGAAATCCCAAAGAGTTCTCTGATTGATAATTGTAGAAGGATCATCTTCTGCTATTTGGTCTCCTCCTTACCCTAGCCTTTTGAGACCTTCCAGTGAGAGCCTAGTGAAATACCACCCTGTAACCCCTAGCTCTAAAGAAACCCAATTTAACTTGTAGCAGATGGTCTCTAAAAATTTTGGTGCCCCTATTGGATATGGATTCCCTGAAGGAGACCCAAGAAAGTTGGTGTTTAACCACCTCAAGGGAGGAATAGCCAATTAGATGAAAAAGGAAGAAAGTTTCTATTGAATGCACAAGCCTCTTTCCACTTCCTCAAAACATATTAAGGGCCATCTCTTTAAATTCTTCTGTCAGTGAGGCATGAAAAAGGGAAGTTTGTCCTACACCAACTGCCGAAGGTAACAACCTTCACATATTCCAGAGTTTCTCTGTCCAGCTGGTTCTAACTCCTAAGCAAGGCAAGGCAGTTGACACCACCTCCATAACTGAACAATCAACCATCCACATGCCCAGAAGAACAAGTCTGTGCCTATGAAGTTTGGTGTAGCTTGAACCCTATGATTTTTAGTTGGCATTGGTTAGTAATGCCCAGTATTTTGGTTTCATTGAGGTGTGTCTAGGTTCCTAAACTTTATATTTGGGTTTGGAACTTGGGGTTATGTTGACTTTGACCAGCCTGCCTTCATCTGTACAACACTTCTGAATACTAATTGTATGTAATTGAATTTTGGTTGCTATCCCACCCATTTACAATAGGTTGCTTGTTTAAGAGCATTGATTTCATTATGCAACTTAAATGCCCCTGAAAACATTTGAGCTCCCTTATAAGTGCTAAGAAAAAGATTAAAACTAAAAATCATTAATTAGTATCATCTAACTACCTAAGTGATCCATATGGTGCAGGCAGGCAAGGATGATCAAATAGTCTTGGACTGTTTTTGTTTTCATACTTGGTTTCGAAGAAATTATCATAGAAAAAATTTAGAAGATCCAACGTCACATCTAATGATGAAACTTGGCATCCAAGATCTCTTATGGGGCTTGTCTTGTAGTGGTTTTGCCACAATACTCATATTGTGTGACCTGGCTTCATGCCTGCAAAATTGTTTGACTTTGCTTTGGTCAAAACCTCACAGTATTAAGGTTTCTACAATTTGATAATGTCGTCTGTTTCATTTTTTGGGGTTGCAGGATTGTAAGGAAGTAGTTTATGAGTGGACTGGAAAATGTCGGAGTTGCCAAGGAACAGGATTTGTTAGTTACTATAATAAAAGAGGGAAGGAGACCATCTGCAAATGCATACCCTGCCTTGGAATTGGTACTTACTTTCTTCTTCTTTCTTTGCATTATTGTTGGTTAAATGTGTCGAGTCATGAGTGCATTCTGTTTTGTGTTCTTTTCCACAAACCTAACCATAAATTTTAAGATTAAATATGGCAAGAGTGTAAAAATGTTGGTAGCAGTACTGTATTTATCTATCTTGAAATTAGATGACATATCAATTTATCCAACACTTAGAACCCTGCTACCCCTGCTATGAACTATATATACCCTGGTTTTGTTACGCAATCTTTTAACATTGCATAATGGTAAACTCTTCCCCCCTGCAAGAGCTAGCTTTCAATCCTTTGTCCAAGCCTAGGTCATGACTGCCTAATTAGAGCCCTGTTAATCCTATAGAGTTCCAACCCCTTGCTTTCTGTTCTTGTTATAGAGGTATGTAACTTCACCAATTTGTCCTCTACAATGTGGAGATTATGATTTTAAAGACAGTTAATGAAATTGTAATGAAGATCAAAGGCCTAAAATTACACCTTGCAGTTCATTATTTCAGTCAAGGTTTTAAACTTACAGTTCAAGACAGTTTAAGTTTCAATCGCTAGTTTGTCTAGGAGCATTGGAATTTGAAATCAAAATTTGGACTTAGATGAATTTTAGTCACTTTATAAATTCAATTTCATTGATTTTATGGGAATTTTAAAGCCATGGTTTTTGTGTTGAAATTATTTTGGGGTGTATTTTTCAAGGAGCTGTGATGTTTGGAAATATGGCTTTGTCAAGTTGCATTGAGTTATTTGTGGACCTTTTAGTCAGCTTGTGAGTAACATATTGGCTATTTATCTAATTCTACTCCAAAAACTGCAAATTTTGTGGAATTTGTTTGTTTCTTATTTGGTGAATATCCAAATCCTGTATTCAAATAATTGCCTGTTCATATCTGGGCATAGTCCACTCTATGTCAGTTGTGCATCCAGGTGCGCCCAACTTTAAAATTCATTTGTGTCTTCTCGTCCTCTTTAGATTCAAATGACTGTCAGTTTCTTTGGCATGTACGATGATAAGTGGTGTTTGGTAAACCAACTTAATAATTTAACGTAACTTAATAACTTAATTTAAGTCATTAAGTAAATTAAGTATATTTGGTAAAATAACTAAATAATGTGAATTAAAATAAAAAACAATTTTAAATAATAAGTAAAAACAATTAACTTATTTTTAAGTTCATATTTTCATTTTAACTTTTTACCATCATTTATCCTTTGTTACTCCATGACCTTCATCGTTACTTGACCTACCTTATCCTAATAATAATTTATAAGGATAAATATGTCAATTTGATGATTTAGAATAAGTTTTAGGTTAATTTTAATCAAACAATCTTAATACTTAAAAGTAAGAATTAAATAATAAGTTTTAAGTCAATAATTTAAGTATAATTTAACTTAAATTTCACTTAAGTCATTGAATAATAAGTATTAAATTTTACCAAACGCCCTTTAAATCAAACTAGGATGAGCATGCCCTTATTGGCTTTAGCACAATTTATCACATTCTTCTTTCTTCTAAACGATTCGGGATATATTAATTTTAAAACATAAGGCTCACATTAGATATTCTCATGACTGCAGGATATGTGCAGAAGATAACAAGTCGCAATGACATTGAAGTGATGGAGGATTTGGAAAATGGAAAACCGCATTAACCGTAACAATATAGATCCTTTCTTCCTATTCAGGAATATATAAATAATAATTTTATCGAGTCTCACTACTGTTTAGTGAGAGCACTGCAAGGATCACCTCGGCTTTAATTTTAATAAATAGAAAGTTTTGTGATTCAATTATAAATGGTGTAAAGCATCCTCCCAAAAGGAGAGTAGAGGAGGTGAGAATCAAGGAAGTATTTTGCAATTTGTTGAGAGAATGTATTCTTTTCTGTATGTTCATCCTCTGCACCCACCTCTTACTTTCCACATTGAGCTCATCACTTTCGAATCTTTTGTTGCATGGTTGCCACAAGCTGTTGAGGAATAAGTTTCTGACCCCAGTTTCACTTTATACTATTAGCTTTGGCATCAGAATATCTCCCACTTTTACGCCACGCAAACAGGATCTAACTCAGAAAGACAGCCAGTTCTTATCATTCTAATATTAAAGACCAAGTTTGCTGCGAGATTGATCTCATCCTTGTTTCTCATTTTTGGCTTTCGGCTTCTTTGCAACACAACCATGTCAACTCCTAGTTTTCTTGATTTCCAGTACAATATTTCCAAAAGGAAATACCTGCGGAAGCCATCCCGATTGTTTTCTTCTAGGGACAGACAGAATTCGGACTTGCCACCGATTTTCCATCTCAACATGGATGAGCTGAAGAAAGTGTTTGATAAATTCGACTCCAACAAAGACGGGAAGATATCACAGGAGGAGTACAAGGCGGTGCTGGGAGCCTTGGTGAAGGAAGGTGTAAGAACGGAGGTGGAGAAGATATTCCAGGTAGCTGATCTTGATGGAGACGGGTATATCGATTTCAAAGAGTTTGAGGAAGTGCACAAGAAGGGAGGGGGAGTGAAGACAAGGGACATACAGAGTGCGTTTCGGGCATTTGATTTGAACGGGGATGGGAAAATAAACGCAGAGGAATTGTTGGAGGTGTTGGGGAGGCTAGGGGAGAGGTGCAGCTTGGAGGAATGCAGGAGGATGGTGAGGGGAGTGGACACTGATGGGGATGGTGCGGTTGACATTGATGAATTCACTACCATGATGACTCGCTCCATGTAACCCTCCAGTTAAGAGGGTAACGGACCAGTGGCAGGCATGGACTTGTCCTACGAATCTCTCAACTCATCTCAACATAAAGTGGAATTATTAGAAGCCATGTTTGTACTTTGGGAATAAAAAGTGTTTGTAGATTCTCATTTGAAATAGTCTTGGGTCAAAATGGCCATGCATTAAAAAAAAAATATTAGATGTAACCACTTTATGAAATTTATGTTCAAACTAGTCTCTTTAGTATCAAGTAAGAGTCATGTCATTGAAATATTTTTTTTTATCAAAATTTTAATGAAAACCTCAATTGGTAACTGAGGCTTCAATTTTGAACTAAAGCTGCAGTTGCTAAATGAGGCTTCAGCATATAAATGTTTATTGCATATTTTTCTCATTTTAAATTATGTCTTATTTATATGTTATATAAATTTATAATTTTAATATTATTAATTTATTAATAAATAAAATATTAATTTATAATATTTTTTGTCTATCAATTTATATTTGTTGAAGTAATACTAAATTCTTAAACTTAAATATAAATAATTTATTATTAAAATATACATTTTTAATTTCAATAATAAACTATAATTGAATAGTTTTTAATTAAATTTTAAAGTGAAAAAAAAATAACTAAAATTTTAGTTGACAATTGAGATTTTAGTTCAAAAATGAAGTTTCAATTGTCAAGTGAGGTTTTAACTAAAATTTTAAAATATATATATATTTCTCTGACATGACTCCTACATGACACCAAACTAGATATAATTTTTTTTTGTATATATGGCCCATTTTGATATGATTAAAAAATATATATTATTTTATATAATTTTAGGTTGAATGATACATATATCATCTTTAACTTAATATACTAAATTTTAATTATTTTTAGAGAGTTTGCATTTTCCAATTTTTTTCTAACTTCAACATCAAAACACACTTTTCCTTTTGTATTTTGCCCTGGTATTCTCATGTAAAAAATACTGTCATATATTCTCCTACATAGAAAAGTAAATAAATAAAAAGCATATATCAACATGGGGTGACGTCTCGGTCATTTACAATAAATCATGATCTTAGGGAGGCGGCAATGCATATCGTGCATCTCTGTTAATGCTTTTCTTGGAAGACACTGTTACAGACTCGTCTTTTCGTGATTCTTAAAAGAATGCATTCTTTTAACTTCTGTAGCTTGGCCAGTTTCCCAGCAAGATGACAAGTTCTTTTGTCTTCCCAATCTCAATCAGACACTGGCTGTCATTTATTGTAAGCCCAAGTCTACGCATGCATGCACTTTCACTACTTGTGAAGAATCACAATAGAAACTCACTTGAACTTCATAACAAGAACATAATAGAAACTCAGGTAGACATCTTGTTCAAGCAAAGACATCAGGCAGAGATTTTGGCTATAACTTATGAAAAACGTTTTTTTCTGGCTTATCGTCTTTGTAAAGGGGTATTGTGTAGCAAAAGTTTTCAAAGTATTTTCAATATTTTCAACACCACCAAAATTGTTCTAAAAAAACAACTTATGTTTAGAACAAATTCTCAATAAAAAATTGTTTTCAAGTACAGTTTCAAACAATCCTAATACATCGCATGTTAATAATAACAATGGTTCAGAATAGCTTCAACAGAAGTTAAAAACAATCTCAACAAACAGCATTTCTCATTCTCAAATTAATGAAACTATTTATCATCCCCAACAATCATATCTCTTCCAACAATCTTATGATCTTAACCTAACTAATTGTATCATGAAATCCAGCAGCTTCTAAAATCTCACAGTGTCACCATAAATATGGTATCATTTTGAGTCAACAGTGAAAATAGAGCTATTCTAGGATAGTTTCATTTTAAGATGTGGCATTTATTTAAAGTGGTTCTAACATACCATAACTAGAGCAGAGAACTTGCTTGAGCATAGACAACTTAAATTCAAGAAAATTTTACATACAAAATCATTGGAGAGTGGCCTTGTTAATGACCAATATACATCCTCTGTTGTTTTATCCATTCCACAACTAAATTCTAGAAGAATTTCCATACCAAATGATGGATATTTGTCTTCACCAACATACACCCAGTACAGTTTATCCATTCTCAACTTAAATTCAATAAAATTTTACATACAAAATCATGGAGATTGGCCTTGTTGATGACCAATATACATCCTATATTCTTTAATCCATTCCAAAACTAAATTCAAGAAGAATTTGCATACCAAATGATGAATCTTCAAAAAGGTAATAACCTCCATGCATATATAAAGGCTACCTACTTTCATAAGAATCACCGCCCATGTGATAATGAATGCAATCTCTAAAAGCTTATTGACATCAATAAAGCAAGAGTTGTCTCCCTTGGAGAAAGTTGATTAGATAGAATCTAAATTATGACCAATTAAAAAAAAAAAAAAAAAAGATATTTCCAAACTTAGGAAAGACGATACAAGGAGGAAAAAAATGTCAACCACAGTCGAGCATCTCAGAAAGTAAATAATTGATTCAACTTCAGAACATGGTAGAAATTGATGTGAACATCTTGTTCAAACAAGGCCATTATGTGGAAGTTGTGTGGTTCATTTCCCATCAATTGTAAATGATGGTTTGACATGGCTTAGCAGTTGATGTTCCACAAACTATACTGCAGATCCACAGAAAATGTCATTTGGTAGTCATAACAGAAGTATGAAGCAATGACAATTTTACCAGTAATCTCCACAAGAGCATTTCCCATCCTTAAAATGATGAAACCGTTTATTGTCCCTAACAATCAACTCCCTTCCAACAATCTTGGACATGATCTTAATTGCATTGTGACAGTCACCGCATACACGAAGGTTCTTAATGATCCTAAGAGGTGTCCTTGCTGGAGTACTAATCAAACCATATGCAATTGCCAAGCGCTCACTGTGATAAAGCAAGGCCTGCTCTTTGGCCTCCTGATCAATATCATGAAGAACATATCTTGTGTCAGGCACATAGCCTGCTTCTTTCATCCCATTCAAGCTCTTCAACTTTTCATCATCCTTGTAAAGGGTTGGATTCCGAAACTCGCTTAATCTGTTTTTCCCATCAAGCATGCTGATTGCAGTGCGCTTCTTGGGTGGTGGTGTCGGGGTCTTATTGGCAACAGCCTTCAATGGGTCCAGAGCAACCATTAACTCCTCAGCATGGTCTTCAAGATCGATATCTCCATGAATTTTAGCATAATTCATCAATGCCTCCCAAACAACTGCAGAAGGCTCCATAGGCATTTTCTCTATAAACTCCTTAGCCTCAATGACATGCCCCGATTTTCCAAGAACATCTATAATCCCCACATAATGCTCAAATGTTGGAGTGATTCCATACTCAGTCTTCATCGATTCAAAATGTATAAATCCTTCTTCTACGGCCTCTGCACTGGCACATGCGGATAAAACAGCAAGGAAAGTTTGCTCATTGGGCTCTAACCCTAACTTCCCCATCTGTTCATATAACTGTAACCCATCATCTCCCATAGCATTATTGGCATACCCATATATCATCAAATGCCAAGAATCCATATCCCTATTGGCCATATGGTCGAACACTCTACGTGCATCAGTCATACTCCCACAGTTCCCATACATCTCGAGCACTTTATTATTCAATTGAAGATCACTCCTAAAAGTTGATTGTAAAAAGAAATCATGAACCTTTTTAGCCTCTTCAAGCAACTTCGGACTCCCACAGGAATTAAAGAGTGCATAGAAACACTGAGCATCAGCACGGACCCCTTTTTCCATCAACTCAACAGCTTCTTTAACCTTCCCCTCTTGACACAAATTCATCAAATCAGCGACTGAAGGAGGCGCATGTGAAACTTGATTCTCCACAATCTGTGCTTGATTCGGGTTCTGATTGTTCCATTGGCTGGGGCTTCCCTGATGTGGGTAACTCTGATTTTGATTGCTCGGAAGATTCCGGCTTCCGGGTTGCGGGTAATTCTGATTCTGATTGTTCAAATGACTAGGGTTTTGATGTTGAGGACTCCACTGATTAGGGCTTCTCTGCTGAGAATAGCCCTGACCCAGACTAGGGTTTCCAGTTGGCGGATAATATTGATTTTGATGGTTCGGGCGACTAGGGTTTTGAGGTTGAGGGTACGTTGGAGTCTGGCGATTCCACTGATTAGGGTTCCCATGTTGAGGATAACCCTGACCCTGATTAGGGTATCCCCGATTGGGATAGCTTTGATTCTGATCCCCATAATTCATATGCTGAGGGTAGCTCTGACTCTGGGCCTGTGAGTTCCAGTTGTAGTTAGGGTCTCTCTGGTGTTGAAAATCCCTAGGCTCAGAGGGTGGTTGCTGTTGGGGTCTCTGGTAGTCATTTGGGACAGCAGAGGTGCTTAGGGTTTTGGTGAGGGTGAAGATGAAGTGAGAAGAGTAAGGAGACGGTACCTTGGATAAAAAAGAGATTAGTGGGGTTCGTGCACGTCGAATGGACAAGAGAGACGCCATTTTCAGAGAAAAACCAACAAAACCCTACCTCGCTCTCTCTTAAACCCTTTCGTTCTCGTTTGTTCATTGCTCCCTCTCAAACGAGTCAAATCCTCAGCTCCAGGATCGGGTCTCAATTCTAAGCCCAAGTCCAGGCCCAAGACCAAGCCCAAGTCCTCCATATGAGTTCCCAAATTCCTAAGTTGTATCACACTACTTACATCTACAGTGCAAAATTTGGGATGACTATCAAATTTATTTTTTTCTTTAGGTTTTTGAAAACCTAATTTTGAAAATCTAACCCTTCATCAATTTTTTTTACCACATTTTTTTCTTATAAAAATAAGAACATGTTTGGTAACTATTTTTGAAAACAATTATCAAAAATAACTTTTGAGAAAAGTTTTTAAAAATTGTACTTTAATTTTTATAAAACAAAAATCTATTTGAAAACTTAAAATGTTTTTAACCTATTTTTAAATATATTTTAAAAATAATTTTTAGATCTAGCATTTTTTTTTTTTAATCATTCTACATATTTGTATAATTATTTCTTAAAATAATCTTTAAAAAACAAATAAAAATAACATAAAACAATTAAAAGATGTTCTCTAAAAAAACCGTATTTTCTGTTCTTAAGAACAAAAAATATAAAATAATTTTTAATTGTCAAACGTGTTTTCTATGTTTTTTTTTTTTTTTTTTTTGAAAAACAAAAAACTATTCTATAAAAAAATAGTTCTCAAATAGACTTTAACTCTTTTTTTTAAAACATATATGTGTTGTAAAACAAGGATAATGCAACACAAATAAAGTAATAGAGATAAATTATATATTACTTTGATAATAATATATAATAAGTAAAAAGAAATCACAAAAAAGAATTGAGAAAGTTGAGATAATGAAAGACAGAAAGAATGAGAGAAAGTAAAAAATTTCTTTCTTACTTATGGGATGCATATTACGGGATGGAAAGCCTTTTTATAAGCTTTCCAAATGGCTTTCATTAATATTCCTATTAATGAAACTCATATAACATTAATGGTTTCCATTAATGAATATTAATGGAAGTCATAAATAATATTTAATTAATATTTATTATAATTAATGTGATGGTATTCATTACTTCAATTATAATAATATGTAAATAATTGAAATAGTTAAGGATATTTATGATAAAAATCAATTACTCTTCAAATAAAAATACGAGAAGGGTGCGATTCACAAATATAAGATTATTTAATCTCTTTTAACTAATTAATTCAAAATATAAATGCCCCCAAAAAAAATCAAAACACTACTTTCCACTATACTTTTTTTAATATTATCTATCCATCCTTTATATATAAAAAAATTACCAAATAAAGGAATTTGAGAATTTCCATCATCCAGAGTATCGAGTCTCAAATCACCAAATCAGAAACACAGCAAGTACATCCAAAGGCAAACATGAGAGAAATGGCTAGGCAAAATTTGAGTGACCGTTGAAATTAAGAAACACACCAATGATAAGTATTGTGCCATGCCACAAATTTTCCTTGCTTATTGTTCCACAGAGTTGAAGATGGAAACACAAGCCACAGGAGCACACATACAGCAGCGCAATGGCGACAACCAAATATCAAATTGAGACCAAGTAAACATGTGACAACATCCACTGATCCACAAATCTGCAATGCCACTAAGGCTGATTTCATCTGTTCATGCCTTGAGCCATCACCGGAGGTACTGTAATTCCCCGTCTTTGTCTATCAGCATTGGCTTCCCAACCTACCCACCAAGAGCAATGGTGCAAGTCAGATTCTACAACTACTATGCATTCATGATTCATTCCAACTTGACTAGTGCATTTTTGTCTTGTTTAGACAGGTTCAAACCAGATTTTTAGTGTTTATATGAGATGGGTTTTTTTTCTCTTTCCTTTTTTTTTATGTGGTGTGGGCATCATCAATGTTGATGGTAGCCTGTTAGGACCCTATATCATTGGCTTCGCCCAGAGAGGTCAGAAATGTGTGGACACAGGTTGAGGGATTGAGAAGAGGCATGGTCTCTAGAGGAGGGAATTTGTCTAGTAATAGTACATATCTGCTATATCGATGAGGGTATTCCATATAATACCAACTACACAATGGGAAATTTTGGCAGATTCAATGGAAGTTCCCTATAAAAAAGGTCACTTCCAACCCACCATGAAGGTCCTGTGAGATACCAAACTGAACTCTCTGAATTGCTGATCCCACAAGGCACAATGTGTTAATCTTAGCAATTTCATGAAAATTTGTAGTATTAAAGAATATGCCTGTTTGGTTCACTGGAAAAACAACTCAGAGAAGGCATCCTCAGGATCAACCCATCTCAGGAACGATAGCCTTTTTCCCATTCCCAAGATACTTAGATCCAAAAAACCCCATCTTCAACTATTTATTCATATACATATCACCAAATAAACTGGAAAGAATCATAAGACTGCTAAGTAACTTATAAAATCATACCTATCCCCATGTCAAATCCACGGCTCTTGAGCTCCCTGTACTCCTGGCACAGTGAACAGGCCTCACAAAAGAAGTGGACCAGGCAATCAACGCAAGGCGACTCTTCCAGGTCATACTGAGCCCTCAATCTTGAACGATAGACACAAGAATACAAGCACGGCAAACCAATGAAACACAATACCGTATAGATCGTACCACTCACCGCACAATCTGCAAAACCATCCACAAGTTATAGCATTCACCCAATCTGGATAAACCCAAAAAAAAAAAGAGGGAGGATTGTCAAAGGCTTACTTGGGGATCCTTTGCTCACTATCTCAGCAATCTGCCCAAATGTGATGCAAGGGCAAACGCAAGTGATCAAACCTTCAAAAATAAATCAGCAAAAGAAAAAAAATTAATGAAACGATGATGGGGATAAATAGTGAAAAGGTAGATGAATTTTGGGGTACTAACAGTTTTCAGGATGATCACAGCAGTGGCAGAGACCAGAAGACCAGCGGATGGTGCCGCCGGGATGCTGTACAACATACGGGGCAGTATAACGTGGTGGTGGTGCTGGGCTAGGATTATGGAATCCGGGAGCTGTGGCATGACTCATATGCCCACCTGCACCGTACTGCTCATGGTCAGAATGTCCATAATACATTTCTGCAACTGAAATGAATTGGTCACCAATGGCCGCCTCCAAGTCTTTCCTAGTTGCTCCTTAAGAAACCAAAATAGAGTATTAGTATATATATATATATATATATGGGAAATTCTACAAATCCACTTTCTAGGAAATTTTCATGTGGTCAACCCTCAAAGGGTCTACAAAACCCAATGTAATAGTAAATTGAATTTCTATGCTACTCCCCATATAGCTGTAATATTATATCCATGTAAGCAGTGAGTTCAGTTGGTTTATTTGGTGAGTGTTTTCAAAAACAGTTTTTCATTTTTTAAAATAAAATTTAAAAAATATATATATTTAATAATTAAAAAATAAGAATCTTTTAATTATTTTGACTTGTTTTATTTTTTGAACATTGTTTTAAAAAATAATTATATAAATATGAAAAATAATTAAAACTAAAGCACTATATATAAAATTTATTTTTAAAATATTTAAAAATATAAAAAATAAGTTAAAAAATATTTGTTTTACAAAACATTAGAAATTAATTTTTAAATTATTTTCAAAAATTGTTTTTGTAAATTTAGTATGTATTTTAGAATTAATTTTAATGCACATATTTCATACAAATTTTGAAATGTATAGGCCTCTCATTTTTAACTTTTGTGGTTAAAAGGGGTGTTGTATTATGTGGAATCTCCTCCCATTTGCATTAAAATCGACCCCATGATGATGATGGTACAATTTCATTGATGATAATTTTGAATGTGATAAGCGAAAGAGAGAAGAAAAGATTTGTTATTATCTTTGTCAGAGATGATGAATTGTGTATCATCCACTAGCCAGTCTCCTCCGAGACTTTTCTATGCTCATGTGTTCGTTGAGCCGCTTGAGCTTCCTAGTTCCATTCAATGAGCTTTCTAAGAAAAGAAAAAAATAATAATAATAAAAACACCTTTGAATTTTCCATTTCAATTTATTTTTGTAATTAATTTCCATTTTGTGCCTGATATTATCGAGTTCAAGGTTGTAAGAACGCATATACGACCCACCAGATAATCCCGATTTTACCTTTTTACCAATTCTATACCCTCAAGAAAAAGTTTCATTGGGATTTTGTTTTAAAAATCATACCACTCTTTAAATATTATGTTTTTAGATTGTATATAAAATGAAATAAATTTTATTTAAAATTTATTTTTGCCTTTTCACCTTCCAACATATAAAATATGTAATTCATAAATACAAATTCTTGGGAAAAATAAATAAATTTAATTATTAAAAAAAATAGTAAATAAATGGAAGGATGGGAGACAGGGACAGTGTCGGAATTTAATTTCTCGTACCAATCCCATCCTCCTCCCACACCACCTTAATTCAAGTTTGTTTGTTGTTGAGACCCATTTAAGGAATATTTTCTTATAAATACTTTTACACAAATAAAATATTTATTATTAATATTTAACTAGAAATATAAAATAAAATTTAAATATTTTTAATTGTTTTCCATAAAGCATGTCCAACAACTTGAAAAAAAAATTAAAACTTTTGTATTATTCATAAATATTAGGGGTGCAAGGCACAACTTAGATGGGTTGGTTTGATCCAATTTACATGTAGTTTAATGTTTAGACAGTTTTGATAAATATTTTTAATACTTGAATTGAGTTTAAATTAAGTTTTCTGAACCTGAATTTAATTTGGATTAAATTTCAATCAAGATTTGAATAACCTGATTCTAATCTAAATTTTATTTAATATTTCTATAATATTTATATCCTAAATCATAATATTCAATTTCTTTTTCTAATTAAAAAACATATTTTTTTTAATAATAAAAATTATTATAAAAAATTTCGAATTTATTGGAAAGAAACACAACCACTCATTAATTCAAATAATCAATAGGATTGGAAGTGTCTATTGGTAAATGTGAACGCCCCAACTCTTAGCTGGATTGGGGACACATCACAATCTCTCTTTATTACAAGACTCAAGTTGCAAGTCCACGTCACAAGACTAGTAAGACCTAAAAGGCTGACACCTAAACATAAATTAATTAATTTTCATTTAAATTGATAGAATAAAAAGCCTTTAATTATTTTATTGAGTTATTTAGATTTGCTTTATCAATTCATAATATGCAAAAAGCAATCATATTGAGTCCGATAATGATAAATTTTTGCAAGTTAATCTATAAAAACATACCCAAAGTACTACAAAAGTTTAAATGACTCTAAAAATACTATATATTTTAGCTTAATATTTTGAATAAAAAAAGAATTATAGTTAGTAAATGATTATTGAAAGTTTAAAAGTTCGACCAATCAAGGTTTTTACTTCAATTGGTTGAAATACTATTATAAAAGCATTTGATCCCCTTAACATATTACGTCTAATTGATTAATCAATCAATTCTTATGTACTTCAATCAGTACTACCATTTTGCTATTTTAAGATCAACTTGAAATTAGAACATCGGGAAAAAAACTTCTTATAAACCCTTTGAATATGTTTTGAAAAAATTTAAGTTTAAGTTTTTGAGTAAAATATGAATTCGTCCTATTGTTTACCTCGACTTTGTCTAAATTCCTTAAAACCCTAAAATAATAAACTTGATGACTCATAGGGCATTATAATCTTCTTCATTTTTCTATACATTTTTACCTTATCTTCTCTCAAAATTTCTAAGAAGTGATCATACATTAAAATAAATCAACAAAAGGAAGAATTAATGATGTGGGAATAAATGGGTGAAAAGGTAGATGAATTTTGGGGTACTTACAATTTGCAGGAGCATGGGAGGAATGGGAAAGACCAGTGGACCAGAGGGTGGTGCTGCTGGGAGTCTGGGACACTCCACACATTGGGTGGTGCAGCTGGTGCTGGACTAGGATTTGGGATTCCAGGTCCAGAAGCTGTAGCATGACCCACACGTCCATCTGCACCATTCTTCTCATGGTTAGAATGCAATGGATGCATTCCTACAACTGAAACGACTTGACCAGCAATGGCTGTCTCCAAGTCTTGCCTTGTCCCGCAGCCCGCCTTATGGATTTTTTTTTAAATAGTATTTTTAAAAAATATTATGAAAAAATAGTTGTTAAAAAAATAAATATAAAAATAGGAATAACTTATTTTATTTTTGTATTGAATTAGTAACAAAAAAATTATATTTTAAATTAGTTAATCTTTATATAGAAGTGAGAGTGGGTGCTTAGTTTATAAAAATATGAAATGTTTTTAATCTTTTTATGTTATAATCCGCTCTCTATTCACTTTGGACCCAAAAGAATCCTCACAGTTTTAAAACACGTTTATAAAATTTGTTGACTAATTTATGATTAATGCATTTATTTGATATTTCGTTGGTCAAGTAGGTTGTTTCTTTCTATCATTTCAATTGGCATTTCAAGAAGTTGGTTGTTCTATTCTATTATACCAAGTGGTGCTAAAGACAAATGTAATTGACGGTGCACCATACGCTATTCTCGTTTTTCTAGTTTTCCTATGGAAAATCTTACAACAATAACATCATGTTTGGTTCCCAAAAAACATGAGATAAAATGCAAGAGAAAAAAAATAGAAAGGAAAAGTAAAAAATAAAAATAAAAATTAGATTTAAAATCAATAAATTATTTTATATACTACTTCAAACTTATTTCACTTATTTTTCATCTTCTACATAAAGATTAAATAATTTAAAAATATATAAATTTATATATAATTTTAATTATATTTTATTTTCTTTTCTATTTTTCATGTCGAAACAAATATGAGAAAATCATTTTCCTTAATATTTTTTTTCTTACTATTTTCTAAGAACCAAATATATATAGTATAAAATTATAATAAAAATTATTGAACAAGTTGAATTGAACAGTGTATGTAATAATTGAGAAGCAAGATAATGTCCACCATAATTGATAAGTGTGTACTCATGCAGAAATGATTCTATCATTTAAGAAAATCTCAATGTTTGGTTCTTAAAAAAATTGAAGGAAAATGTAAAAAAAAAAAAAGTAAAAGAAAAATAAAAAAAATAAATTTAAAATCAATAAAAAAAAAATTAACATTTTTTTGTCTTTACTTAATACTTTTCAAAAATCAAACATAGCCTAAAATTCCATTTCATGCATCCATGATAGGGATGTTTTGGTCAAAGATGACCTCGTATATATCTTCCACACACCGTGCCAAGAACTTCGAAACCTAGTCATTTTCTTTTGTAACTTTAGTATTCATAGTAATTAGTAAACTCACGTTTCCATGACTCACGTTTTCAGGATTTTTGATAAGAATACGACAGTTTTAAAAAATAATGCCTAAATTAGTATAGTAAAAAAAATAATTCCAAATTTATGTAATTTTGTCCAGCGATGAGAGAGAAGAAATTTATAAGTGATAAATCGTCTCTTAAAAAGACGATTTCCACAAAAAAAAAAAAAAAATTATAATAATAATTCTCACTTTAAAAAAAAACACACACCGCTAAGTAAAGAGACGATTTCCACAAACAAAAAATTAATTCTCACTTAAAATTTTTTTTTTAAAAAAAACATCTAAGTGGGAAATCGTCTCTTAAAAAGACGATTTCCACAGAAAAAAAAAATTAATTCTCACTTAAAATTTTTTTTTTTTTTTTTAAAAACATCCAAGTGGGAAATCGTCAAGAGACGATTTCCACACACAAAAAAAAAAAAAAAAAAATTAAATTCTCACTTTAAAATTTAAAAAAAAAAAAAAAAAAAACCAAATGGGAAATCGTCTCTTTAAGAGACGATTTCCCACAAAAGTCACATTTCTCACTTTAAAATTGAAAAAAAAAAAAAAAAAAAACCTAAAAGAGATGATTTCCACACACAAAAAAAAAAATATTAGTTCTCACTTTAATTTTTTTTAAAAAAAAAAATCTAAATGGGAAATCTCTCTTTAAGAGACGATTTCCACAAAAAAAAAAAAAAATTTAAAATCATGTGGGAAATAGTCTCTTAAAGAGGCAATTTTCACAAAAAAAAAAAAAAAAAAAAATCTAAGTGGGAGATCGTCTCTTAAAGAGACCATTTCCACACACAAAAAAAATAAATTAATTCCCACTTTAAAATTAATTTTTTTTAAAAAAAAAAAAAAACCATGTGGGTAACTTTTGTGGGAAATCGTCTCTTTTTAACAAAAGCCAAAAGTGAGAAATTCTCACTTGAAAAAAAAAAAAAACCTTTAAAATTTTTTGTTTTTCATTCTTTATTCTATTTATATAATAATTCGATTATTTTAAATATATATTATAAAATTAATTAATTTTATTTACTAAATTTAATTTATAAATAATATACTAAATTTAATATAAGATAAATAATATTTTTATATTGTTTTTTTTTACTTTGGAATTAAAAAAAAAACTATTATCAATTTTATGTGAAAATTGAGTTTAAAAAAATTGTTATTAATTTATTAAATAAAAAATAAAAAAACAAAAACGATTTAAAAAAAAATTTTAAAAATCCATTTGTCTATTCCATATTATACTTATCAATAATACAATTATTAAAAATATATATTATAAAATTAATTAATTTTATTTACTAAATTTAATTTATAAATAGTATACTAAATTTAATATAAAGTAAATATTATTTATCTTATATTAAATTAAATTAATTAAATATATATTTTAAATAATTGTATTATTGTATAAGTATAATATGGAATAGAAAAATGGATTTTTAAAGTTTTGTTTTTTTTTTTTTGAAAATCGGTTTCTTGACGTTTTTGTTTTTTTATTTTTTATTTAATAAATTAATAACAATTTTTTTAAACTCAATTTTCACATAAAATTGATAATAATATTTTTTTTAATTCCAAAGTGAAAGAAAATAACAATATATGAATATTATTTATCTTATATTAAATTTAGTATATTATTTATAAATTAAATTTAGTAAATAAAATTAATTAATTTTATAATATATATTTATAATAATCTAATTATTGTATAAATAGAATAAAAAATGAAAAAAAAAAGAAAGGATTTTTAAAGGTTTTATTTTTTTTTTTAAGTGAGAATTTATCACTTTTGGCTTTTGTTGGGGGAAGGTGACTTTTGTGGGAAATGGTCTCTTTAAAAGACAATTTCCCACATGGTTTTTTTTTTTTAATTAATTTTAAAGTGAGAATTTATTTATTTATTTTTATTGTGTGGAAATCGTCTCTTTAAGAGACGATTTTCCACTTAGATTTTTTTTTTTAAAGTGAGAATTAATTTTTTTTTTTTTTGTGTGGAAAGAGACGATTTCCCACATGGTTTTTTTTTTTTTTTTTAAGTGAGAATTTATTTATTTATTTTGGAAATCATCTCTTTAAAAGACGATTTCCCACTTAAGTGTTTTTTTTAAAAAAAAAAAATTTAAGTGAGAATTTATTTTTTTATTTTTTTTGTGGAAATCGTTCTCTTTAAGAGATGGTTTCCCACTTAGATGTTTTTTTTAAAAAAAAAAATTAAAGTGAGAATTTTTTATTTTTTATTTTGTGGAAATCATCTCTTTAAGAGATTATTTTCCACTTAGGTGTTTTTTTTTTTAATTATAAAGTGAGAATTAATTTTATTTTATTTTTTTGTGGAAATCGTCTCTTTAAGAGACGATTTCTCACTTTTTTTTTTTGTAAAACTCCTCTCTTCAAGAGACGAGTTCTCCCTTACAATTTTATTTTGAATTATTTTTTTTACCATAATAATTTAGGCATTATTTTTAAAAACTGTCATACTCTTATAAAAAATCTCACGTTTCCATGACCCCACTTCCTAATTTTTAGGTGAAGGTGAGAGTCGTCCATTACTTTATAAAAATCTCTTTCAAAAATTGCACCTCAATATGTTAGTTAAAAAACCAAACTATAGCTTTTAAAGTAGTCAGACCAACATGACTTATGTGCCTATCCAATAATTACACGACTTCATCCCACACAACTAACTTAAACAATAATCAATACAAAGAATAAAAATTTAAAAATATGCAACTTCCTAAATAATTGTAGTATATTTCATCATCCCAACTGAGTCTCAAATCACCAAATGATAAGCACAATAAGTACATCCAAAGGCAAATGTAACGAAGAGACACGAATCAATTTTCCTTGCTTGCTATCTCCATAGAGTTGAAGATCCACTCGGACTGCAACACCACTCGGACTTTGATTTCATCTGGTCATGCCTTGTGCCACCATCGGAGGTAGAGTAATTCCCCGCCTTTGTCTATCAACATTGGCTTCCCAACCTACAATGGTGAAAGTCGATGCTTAAGGATACAAAATGGGGTCATTATATATATATTTTTTGTTAAATAGTACTTGAGAGAGAATTCTTAGGTTAATCTTTTTATATTAATCTTTGTACATGCCTTCATCGATCAAACCCATCTTAGGAATAATTGTGTGATGTCCTACGTCTTTCAGGGAGTAAATGGGGAAGAGTCATATTTGGAGGATTTTTATAATATACTATCAAGACATTTTCTTGAGGGTATAGGTCCAATAAAAAAGTAAAATCAAGACTGGTTAGCGGGTTGTGTGCACGTTACTGTAGCCTTAAACCCAACAATATCGAGTGGAAAGCGGATTCGTGACAAAATGATATCAAAGTTTAATCTCTTATTAAAAATATACCAACAAGAACACGAGACCTCAAAGAGGGTGAACCGTGTAATCTCCACATCACCTAGAGAGTGAATGGTAAAGAGTCTATATGAAGAGTTTGCACAACAACACTATCAAAACCCAAAACCAGGGTTGGTTAGTGGGCCTAGACCACTATAATCCTAAATCGGACAACATTAAGTTGAGAGTTGGGTCATGACAAACGGCCTTATAAGGCATGCTTGTAATCAGTTTTAATCTCCCATTCCCCATCCAAAAACTCCATCTTCAACTATAGTATTATTCATATATATGCAAAGAATCATAGAAATGCTAACTAACGTAAAAAAATCATACCTATTCCCATGTCAAATCCGCGGTTCTTGAGCTCTCTATACTCTTGACACAGTGAACACCCCTCACAAAAGACGTGGACTAGGCAATCAACACAAGGTGCGTCTTCCAGGTCATACTGAGCCCTCATCCTCGAACGATAAGCACAAGAATACAAGCAGGCCAAACCAGTTAAACACAGTAGCGCATACAGAGCACCACTCACCGCACAATCTGCAGAACCAGCCATAACAAAAACCATTTAAGTTATATAGCCTTTCATCCAATGTGATTAAACCAAAAAAACAAAGGATAATTTTTGAAGGCTTACTTGAGGATCCTTTACTCACTATCTCTGCGATCTGCCCAAATGTGATGCAAGGGCAACAGCAAGTGATCAAGCCTTGAAAAAAATCAGCAAAAGAAAAAAAAAATAATGAATTGATGATGGGAATAAATAGGGAAAATGTAGATGAATTTTGGGGTGCTTACAATTTGCAGCATCATCGCAGCAATGGCAAAGACCAGTAGACCAGCGCCTGGTGCCGCCGCCCAACTGCACAAAGTACGGGGCAGCATAAGCTGGAGCTGGTGGTGGAGCAGCTGGACTGGGATTTGGGAATCCAGGAGAAGAGGCATGACCCACATGCCTATCTGCCCCATACACCTCATGCTCAGAATGTGAATGATTCATTTCTGCTACTGAAATTAATTGATCAGCAATGCCTGCCTCCAAGTCTTGCTTGGTAGCTCCCTAACGAAGAAATCAAAGAATAGCATTAGTATATATATAAGTCCAGGCTCTTTGGACTCGGGGCATCATCTTTTCTATAAGATGTTTGCATATTCTGAAAAATCAATTTGAAGATACATAAGAAATTTTTAACGCACCCATCTTATTTATTTCAGAGGATACCATATATTCATTAGACTCAAAAGTTCTAGTCATCTTATCAATTTTTTTTTAATTTACATAAAAAATAAGTTATAGATATAAAATACTTTCTCACATTCTCTCATTAGACCCGAGAAAATCAAAGAGTTTTAAAATTTAAAATAAATTAATTATTTTAATTTAATACTTAAAATTATTTTTAACTTTAAGTTATTACGATATTAAATTTAAGTCTTATATTGTGATTTTTACAAATAATGAAATGGATGGTCCAATTATTTTAAAATTTTGAAGTTAAAAGCATGGAATCTCTCCCCCATTTTTTTTCTCCCTCACCCTTGTATTAAAATCAACCATCCATCTTGATGGTGGTGCAGTTTTATTGATTGATTAATAATTTCCATGTGATAAGCCAAGGAGAGAAGAAAATTTTATTATTATTTATATCAAAGATACATTGACTTGTGTTTCCGGTCTTCTTTTATGATCTTTTTTCTATGTTCATGTGCTTTAAAAAAAACCTCTTTTCTTGGAAAAATAATTTTTTAAATAATAAAAAATTACTATCCAAGATTTCGAATTAGCATATCCATTTATTAATTCAAATAATCTAGGATTGGAAGTGTGGGTTTTTGTGAGTAAGTGTGAACACGCCAACTCTTAGCTGGATTGAAGACACCATCACCATCTCTCTTCTAAATTATTGTTGTCACAAGACTCAAGTTGCACATGGACCTTTATTTAAAGCCTTGAATTTTCTTTTTTTTTTTTGCTCTAAATTATTGTAAGTTTATTATTATTTTAGATTTATATCATAGACCTGTCTTTTTGTATCCTTTATTTAAAGCCTTAAATAGTGATAGTTTTTTAACCTTTTTGGTAGTTTTAAAACTCCAAGAAACTATTCCCTCATTTTCTCATTTATTTGGGTCGGATGGGGTCACTCCACTTGAACACTCCAATACTTGAAAACCATCAAATTTGTTAATTTGGAGATGTAAAATAGGAAAAATTATGTATAAGGTTTTGGGTTCCTTTCACATAATTTTCCATCTATAATATCCCACTTGTTGCGATTCTAATGCACCATCAAACTCATGAATATGTTAACAAAATGAGGTTTATTGAAGTATCAAATGACATTTTTTGGGTAAGATGGAAAAAAATCATCAATAATATCATTATGTCTATTAGTAAAAAAAAATTGAAATTTTTTTCAAATTCATTCAATGATATAATTATTTGCAAAACTAAGGACATCAGAGTATACTTAGTCTGATGAACCCAAAACAAATATTAAAAATGTCATCAAAAGACCAAATAAATCTAACATGACCAATGCGTAGAACGCAAACAATGAAATCTTGTAATAAGTGATGTTAAAAAAATATAAAGTATAATTACATTATCGAATCGGTGTTTATCAAAAGTGAAATCAATCACATCATATCATATATACAAATTGGTCTCATTACTTTGTATCTAACTTTCATCTCATTATTTCATATCTTAATTTTATTTTTTTGTATTTATATCTCATTGGTCCGTGCCTATCTCACATTTTTGTTCCTTGATTTCATATATTAATATCATCATCCACCAACTTAAATTTTATCACGCATTTTTCATAATTGAGATTACAAATTTCATAGATATCAAATCAATATTTTCCAATTTTTTTTTTTAAATGTACTAGAGAAATATTTATGAATAATAAAAGATATTAATAGTTGTTTGGGCATAATTTGCTTGTCCTTTGACCTGTGTTTTGCCCTAAATTATGTTTGGCACAACCACCATTCAAGGAAAATCTTTTATTGGCTACCTTAAACTATTTTGATCTCTATCATATATATATATATGATATTATTATTTCCACATAATTGAAGATGGAAACACAAGTTGCAGTAGCACACATAGGTGATAGGGCTGCGCCATGGCACAACATATCCACACCAAGTCACCAAGTGCAATCCCCCTCAGGCTTTGATTTCATTTTGTCATGCCTTGAACCACCACCGGAGGTAGTGTAAGTCCCCGCCTTTGTCTGTCAACATTAGCTTCCCAACCTACCACCAACAACAATGATGCAAGTCAGAGGCTAGCTCACAATATAAAATGGGCTCAAATCATACAACTTGTCCATAACTATGCATTTTTGCCTTGTTTATTAGACAGGTTCAAAGGGGGGTGCGTGGGTGCTGAGTACACAGGTTGTATGCAAGGAGGGATTGTGAGGAGGGATGGTCTCTAAAGTTAGAGATTTGTCTAGAAACAATATGTTGACGACCCCCAATCGTGTAGATCACTTTGGACCCAAAGAAACTCTCACGGGAGAGGCGTTTACAAGGTTAAGAGGAGTTCATACTTATATAATATCGGACCCTTTCCTGATGTGGGATATCACAAAATACCTATCTGTTATCCCATGAACTGAAAATAAACTGGAAAAACTGCTGAGTAACATATAAAATCATACCTATCCCCATGTCCAATCCACGGTTCTTGAGCTCTCTGTACTCCTGGCACAGTGAGCATCCCTCACAGCAGAAGTGGACCAGGCAATCAGCACAAGGTGACTCCTCCAAGTCATACTCAGCCCTCAACCTCGAACGGTAAGCACAAGAATACAAGCACGACAAACCAGTAAAACAGAGTAGCGCATACAGCGTACCACTCACCGCACAATCTGCAAAACCATCCCCAAGTTATAGCCTTCACCCAATCTGGTTAAACCAAAAAAAAAAAAAAAAAACCAAAGGATTGTCAAAGGCTTACTTGAGGATCCTTTACTCACTATCTCAGCAATCTGCCCAAATGTGATGCAAGGGCAACAGCAAGTGATCAAGCCTTAAAATAAATCAACCAAAAAAAAATTAATGATGATGGGAATAAATAGGGAAAAGCTAGCTGGAATTTGGGGTACTTACAATTTGCAGGATCATCTGTGCAATGGCAAAGACCAGTAGACCAGAGGATGGTGCCATCGGGATACTGCACTACATATGGGGTAGCATAAGGTGGGGCTGGACTAGGATTTGGGAATCCAGGAGCTGTGGCATGACCCACATGCCCATCTGCACCATACATCTCACGGTCAGAATGTGAAAGATTCATTTCTGCAACTGAAAATGAACTGATCGGCAATGGCTGGCTCCAAGTCTTGCCTAGTTGCTCCTTAATGATATAGATATATTTACAAGTCAAGTTTATAGGAAAATTTTAAATTGAATTTCTATACCAGTCCCTGTATGGTTGTTATATCTATGTAATATTAAATTGTGCTGTGCTGAGAGGAAAAACATTCAGTCACCCTCATGCTCTGTTTGGCTTCAAGGCATTACCCTTTATATATATATATATATCATATCGGATAAGTGATAAAATTTCTAATACTACAAATATGAACTCCTTTTAAGCATATAAACACATTTTAAAGTAGTAAAGGTCCCTTTGAACCCAAAATGGATGATACAACTCTAATTTGTTTAGAAAACGTGGTTTGAGAAACTATATGTGGAGTAATTAGGCATATATTAATATCGACTCCTCAAAATTTGATAACTTCAACTCCAATAACAACTACTTATAAATCTTTTTTCGATTTACATCAATTATCTCAAATTTTGGATTAAATTAATCTATTGATACAAATAGTTCATGGGCGAAAATTGAGTTATTTGGATCCTCGTGGATTGACATGACAAATTGTCAGTTTTTGGATACAAGATATTCATCCTAGTCATTATGGATACATTTGCCCAATTGGGCAAGGTGTTTGTCTATTCTAAAAATAGTTTTAAATATATATATATATACCTCATTTAGTGTCCTACACATTTGTGGACTTTAATTATTTTAAGTCTCATAAGGAGACTTGATCAACCCACAATACAACTCTCTTCCGGGATAATAATTTTTTAGATTAAAAATCATTATCCAAGATTTCTAATATATTGGAAAAAAACATATTCACTTATTAATTCAAATAATTTATAGGATTGGAAATGTGGGTTTTGTTAGTAAATGTGAACACCCTAGCTCTTAGCTGGATTCGAGATATCATCACCATCTTTCTCTTCTAAATTATTGTTCTCACAAGACTCAAGTTGCAAGTCCACGTGACATGGACCTTTATTTAAAGTCTTGATTTTTTTACTCTAAACAATTGTCAACTTATCATTAATTTGGATTTTTATCATAGGCTCCTCTTTTGTGATCTAATCGGATGATGCGTCTTATTATTATTTTTTTTATTAACAAATCCCAAGTGGGAAACAAGAATATGAATGAACTTAACATCACTCTTATTGGAAACTACCAAATTTGGAGATGTGTAATACGAAAAATTATATAAAGGGTTTTGTTTACCTTCACATAATTTTGCAATTATAATATCTCACTTGTTTTTCATACATACCATTAGCTATACTTTTTCAATAAGTATAAAAAATGCATCATTAATCAATTGGCATCACATGTATAAATCAAGTTTCATAATTCTGTATCAAGGTCTTGTTTATTTATATCATAGATGAGATCTCATTCATTTATATCTTAATCTCATTTTCTTGCATTTTTGTTTTATTTTCTTAATTTGGTATCATTTGATTGTATATTGATCTTATCTCCTTTTTTGTCCATTTAAGAGGGATGACAACAGGGCAAGTTTGGGATGAGTCATCTCCCATCCCAACCCTGCCCCATTTATTTAAAATATTTTTCATTCATATTTCATTAAAAAAGTAAAATGAGGATTTCTTATACCCATCTCATGTTGGCAAGTTTAACTTTTTAAAATATATATATATATATATATATATATTTAATTTTAAGAAATAATTATTAATAATTTTTAATCATATTAAAATAAATATATTTTATAAATAATTAAAATATTATCATTTTTATAACTTATTTTAAAAATATTATTATTATTATTATATAAAATAAAAAAAAAAAAGGCTTTTTAAAAAATCTCAAACATGTTTCAAACCTGTTTATTTACCATCCAAATTCGTCCCATTTGAGACAATATAAGACTGGTACTCGAAAAACACATCATATTATCATTCTTACCCTTTATAGTCAAAATTTTATCATGTATTTTCAACAACTCGTATCAAAGTGTGGTAATTACCTATTTGGTAACTTAATAGTCTATTTAGGAATATTTTTTAAAACTATCCTCAAAAAATAGTTTTTAAAATTAATTTTAAACAACAAATATAATCTATAACAAAAAATTGTAGGACTTAGAGTGTTTTCAACTTCTTTTCTATATTTTCAAACATTTTTTAATTATATATATATATATATATATATATATATATATATATATATATATATATATATTACTTTATTTTCAATTATTCTTCATGTTTATACCATCATTTTTTAAAACAATATTTAATAAATAAATAAAAACAACTAAAATATCCCCTCTATAGACACCTTGATTTTTGTTTTTTAGTTGCTAAAATATATTTTCCAATTATTTTGTTTTAAAAAAACAAAACAATTAACAAGCATGCCCTTAAAATTGCAAATTTGGTAGGTTATGAATTGATACCCTCAATTTTATGTTTTACTTTCAAAATATACTATAGACATATTTATGAATATTAAAAGTGCTAAATGTTTGGTTGTGCATTATCCAAGTCTCATTTTGACCTAGATTTTGTCCTAAATTGGGTTTGGTACAACCACCCTTCAAAAAAAATCTTATGTTGGTAACTACTAACTTGTAACTAATGTGATCTTTGGGGAACTTAGCAACTAGTTCTAGACTTCTAGTATTGTTGCCTTAAACTTACATAATAATTTCATAGCCCAAAAAATAAAATTTATTTTCCGATGTTTAATTTACATTGAAAAAAATAAGAAAACAATAAAATAAAATCAAAATTAGTTAAAACATTATGTATTTTAAATTATTTAATATTTATATAAAATAAAAAAATAAAATTTAAAAACAATTAAAAATAATTTATTTATTTTGATTAAAAAAAAAATTTCAGTCATATTTCCCTCAAAATTCTTAAAACAAAGGAAAACCTAAATGTTTATAGAGTTGCCACTCATGTTGATATGCATAGGTGTCAAAAAGCAACTAAATAATATTATTTCAAAGCTTAGGTTTTTATTTTGAAACTATTTTTGAAAATAATTTTTTATTTGTTAAAACAAAAAAATAATAAAAATGTTAAATAACTAAAAAACATATTGTTTTTAAAAATAAAAATAAATTATTTTTAATAACATATTTGTAATATCTCATATGGAATTGGGAGAAAAGTTTCTAATCAAAATAAAAAGTATGAACTCATATTAATCTTGTAAATATATTTTAAAACTGTAAGAATCCTTTGGGCCTAAACGCCCAAATAATCAAAACAATTAACCAAATTATAATATTGCATTTAAAATAAAACAATTGTATTTGAAAATGAAATATTATAAATAAAAGTTATTTTTAAAAAATATCTTATAAAATAAGTAAAAATAATTCAAATATGATACAAGAAATACATTATTTTCAAAATATATTTTTTCTAATAAAAAATTATCAAATGTTTTCGATAATGAAAATCAATTTTTTTTTTAAGTTTTGAGAATAAAAATAATCATTCACACCTCAGCCATTTGGCATGCTTTAAAAATTTATTTTTAAGTTAATTTTTTTGGTATTTTCTAAAATCAATGATGCTTGATAAAAACGCTTTTAAGAAAAAAAATCCTTTGAATAAATAAATTTGAGTTTTTTTTATTTTTTTATTTTGTAAAATATGTATAAATTTAATTTATAGAATGTCAATTAAATTTCATTCAAGTTTTATTAAAAATAAAATCATTTTTATAATTATATATAAATTAAAATTTTAATAGTTTATTTTACTAATAAAATCATAAATTTTATTTTTATTAAAAAATAATAGTATTTTACTACATATTATAAAATAAGAATATTAACATTTTTATAAAGGCATAATTGATTTTTTAATTAAAAATGACAAATAATAATTTAAAAACAATAATGGTTAATAATATTTTATTTAAAGTGAATTTAAAAACAAACACAATTTAATTATTTTTACAAAATGTGCCTATTTAATACTCATTTACAAATAAATTATTTTGGACTAGTTTTAATTCAATATGTAGTTAATTAAATCAATTTTAAATTATGAATTATTATCAAAAATTAATATTATAGCATTGAGTTTACCTGTCATATTAGTCCAATTTGTTAAGATAAATACTAGGAAGTGTAGTCTCAATAAGTGTTATTCAAATCCTATCACTAATGACACCGAGTGAATTTACCTGGTGTTGATTGTTGTGAAGGGTTGATTTATGAGGTTTGAGTGCATAGTGTATTATATAGTAAAGACACAATAAAGTTATGACTCATTTTAATATGATTTTAGTCTATTATTTTTCTTACGGATTAAGTTAATATTTTTATTTTTAAATTATTAAAGTCATTAAAAAATCCTAAATATTAGGTTTTAGTTGATTTGAAGTCAAATTGTAAAATGAAAAAAATTAGAATTATGTATAAAGGAGAAACAATGAAAAAGCTTGGTATCTAAGCTTATCTTTTATTAATTAAAAATGTGATTTAGGCACTAATCAACGTTAACTAAATTGGAGGGGGATGTTTTTGTAATAATAAAATATTTCAGGGGAGGAAAGCACAATTTTGCGATTAATAATTAGCTTCTCCAGCAAGCCGCCATATTTACCGCCAAATTTGGTGATTTTAATTTTTAAAAAACGGCACCGCTCTGTGTTTGGCGAGAACAGTGATAGTTCACAGTGAACCTCTCTCCGTAAAACGAACGAAGAAGTCTTCCATGGAAGAATACGACGAAGAAGTTCCTTCGTCGTCCGATCCCAGTGATTCCAGCGACGAATTTGCTGGCGAAAGCGAAGAGGAGGAAGAGGAGGAGAACGACGACGAAGAACGATCGGCGGTCAAATCGCCAACGTCCGATGAAGGTAGGAAATCGCAGAATGTCGACGCTCTCTTGAGGTCCGTATAATTTATTTGCCGAACAACTTAGATTTTGTGCCGATTCGAGAGCAGTTTTTTCGTTCCAATCTAGGGTTTTAAATTTATGTATTCAATCTCGTAGTGTTGTATGGTTTTGCGTGAAATTTGCAATGCAAGGTTTGTTTTATGTTTCCTACTATGAGGATTATTCAATGTATACTATTTTAGCTTCGACTAGGGGAACCGAGGGCAAGAAAAGAAAATGAATTTTGGCTCTTGTTATTTTTGGTGCTTTGTATGTGGAAAATGGGAAACTCAACTCAACTCTATTGAGTTGAATAGCAGTATTTAGATTTGATATTTTACGTCCTTTTCCTTTTAAGCTTCTCTTGCATGTTTGTTGGCAATTTGAAAGGGAGTGTAAATGTCAACTTATGATGGTAATTTAGTATGCGATTTCAATTTTATGCTGTTATTGCAATGTGGTACGTTTGAATTTGTTGGTCACTGCTCACATTGGCTTTTCATCAGCACTGTCCTATCTTGAATTGTTATTACATTGCATTTCAATCCTGATTACTGTAGAGTGATTTTAGTAAAATTGGAACCTAAATTTGATAATAATTCACTAATAAATGAAGGAAGTCAAACTGTTGATTTGAAAGTTCAGCATACAATTCCATATAAGGCTCTAATCCTAGTCAAGCTGGTTAATTACTATTAGCATTTTTTTTTTAAGCCTAGATTAGAATTTGTACAAGTTGTCATGGAATTTTCCTTGTGATCTTCCAGAGGTAACCTTGTTGTAAGAAGACAATCATTACTTCCACGAGTTCTTTCAGTGACAGATGGGGCAGCTGTTGCTAGAAAACCCTTTAAACCCCCATTCTCTAATGGTTACCATGATCGGAATGACCAGTTAGTTCATCGTCTTTGGGCTCGCAAACGGTTTGTTCCTTGGGGCTCCTCAAGGCCAGCTTTGGTTTTGATAACCAACTGTGTGAATATATCTAGTGCTGCTGAGAAAGATGTGTTGGAGGAAAGTGTGAGTCTGCCAGCAGGGATCGACCCTTTGGTGTTGTGGCACCCTGAGGAATCTGAAGAGCAGGCAGATAATTTGATGCCAATAATGGTGGACCCATTGCTTGTCCGTTTCCTTCGACCTCATCAGAGGTAATCCACTCATGCTATGGCACATATTTCTAATTAGAAAGTAATCATGTTTACCAATTTAAATTTTTATGTCTCTAATGTTGTCTGATGTCATCACTAAAGGTTATAGGTTGTATGGTTAAGTAGCAAAAGTTTTGTTGCTATATATATTCATTATTGGAACTAATATACTATATCAATAGCAGCGACCTCTTGTCTGCCAGTTCTTTAATCTATTACTTGTACTACAGTTTTAACTTTTGAAGTAGATTGGAATTGTTGGAATTGGATTTGGCAACTATTTATCAGGAAAAAACCTGAACATTAGTAATTTATTATCTCCCCCCCCCCGCGTTCAGTTATACTTTCTTTTAATTAATGAAAATCTGTCCTCTAATTTTTCTTGCAGAGAGGGAGTTCAGTTCATGTTTGATTGTGTTTCAGGGTTATCTAGCACTGTTAATATTTCTGGGTGCATTTTGGCTGATGATATGGGGTAAATATCTTTTTTCCCCTGTATTTCTCATTACATTATGTCTGCTGTTCTTTTATTTTATGTACTTAAACTTGTTCTCAAAAATTCTGTTCTTGGTCACACTTTTGCAGCCTGGGAAAAACTTTGCAATCAATCACATTGTTGTATACTCTTCTTCGTCAGGGAGTTGATGGGAAACCAATGGTTAAAAAGGCAATAATTGTTACTCCTACTAGTCTTGTAAGTAACTGGGAGGCTGAAATTAAGAAGTGGGTTGGAGAAAGAGTTCAACTTGTTGCTCTGTGTGAAAGTACCCGAGATGATGTTGTATTTGGAATTGATAGTTTTACAAGTCCCCATAGCCCTTTACAGGTAAATCCATGCAACTATTTTGGTAATTTTATAGAATTATGCACTAACTGAACTATGTTGCAGGTTCTGATTGTTTCATATGAGACATTTCGCTTGCATTCTTCAAAATTTAGTCACAGTGGATCCTGTGACCTTCTCATATGTGATGAGGCTCACAGACTGAAAAATGACCAGACATTAACAAATCGGGTTAGTTTTTCAGAAGTGATTTTTTTTTTTTTTTTGGTTTCCCAATGTGTTGTCTCATCTCCCTTTTTATGAGTTTTGTTCATGGATTCCTTTTCTTTCCTGGATCAGGCATTGGCTGCTCTGGCATGCAAGCGTCGCATTTTATTGTCAGGAACTCCAATGCAGGTGAGAGGCGTGTATTCATGATTCATGATATGTCTCATGCTATCAAGTTTTTTCTCATTAATTCATTTTTTTTTTAAAAAAAATAATTCCTGCAGAATGACCTAGAAGAGTTCTTTGCTATGGTTAACTTTACTAATCCAGGAATCTTGGGCGATGCTACATATTTCCGTCGTTACTATGAGGTAAGCTGACTGCTTTGTATTTTAGACATTACTTAGGGCAGGTAATATGAATCCCTTGTGGTAATTATTTTTTAACATTGTGGGAATCTTCTTATGAGGGTTTTCTCCTTTTCTTTTGGTTGGTGGATACCGTGGTTGCTATGCTTATGTCTATAATCCTTTTGATAAATTAAATACCTTCCGAGCTAAGCATAAAATATATTACAGCTAACTCTGATGGTTACACTTTTTCTCTAAAACATCAGAATTCTAATTTGTGAATATAAATATATCCATAAATATTATAAATTGCATTCCAACTCATTACTGCAGAGTATAAGGGGTTTCCTTTGTTGATACTATTTTGTAGGCTTATTTATGTTTTCAAACTTTTGTTTTTTGATAGGCAAGCAAAGAAATGTATTAACAATGCTTAACAAAAAGTGCACTGAACTACACAGGTCTTCTATGGACATAAAATGAAAAAATGCAGGGTAAATAGAAAACAAAAACCTTTTCACAAAGACCCCAACCAATCTATAAAATCTATCATGGTTAGGGAACTCCCATCTATGTACATCCTAATCCATAACAAAACATAGAGAAATGCGGATTTAAGCATTTGATCGATTATTTATTTTTTCACTTTGTTGTTTAATTAATTTTTTGTTCTTGCCTCATTGGCCATCCTAGGAGATTTTCTAGAATTTGAGATTATTTTCAGTGATAGATATTTTTTTAATATTTATTTAAATGTATGTAATCTGAGAATTTATCTTTCTTATCTATGAGCAATTACAATTTTTTTGTCTATGGTTTTCAGTGACAAGTTATTTTTCTTCTTTTCAATCTTTTGACATTTATTCTGAATTTGATATGTGTCCTATCATGAAATAAAATTTATAAAGACACCAATCATTTGTGGAAGAGAACCTACTGCAGCTGAAGAAGAGAAGAAATTAGGTGCGGAACGATCTGCAGAACTGAGTTCAACAGTGAACCAGGTAATCTTGTTGATGTAGGATTATGAAAACTATGTTTCTCTATGTCCTTGATAGAGTTGTGCCTTTGTTGTTATTGGAAAGATAGGCTTCTGATTCATATTGATGAATAAATATTCCTTTCTAAAAAATGTGCTTTCCTTACGAGCTAGGTGATTTTATTGTCTTTTGTTTTCTCACTATGAACTCATGGATGTGTTTTCAGTTCATATTGAGGAGGACTAATGCATTATTATCAAATCACCTCCCACCAAAGGTATGAAATTATATTGATGTGCGGATGTATACCACTATAATTTGTTAAATCTTGGATAATTTCGTTACATGTCAGTCGACATGGGATTTTATTTCTTCCACAATAAGGCAGTCAGTGTGCATATGCATAAACTCGTACACACATGATACACAAATTCTCACACTTTTGTTTTAATAATTGTTTTTTTTCAGTTGTTTCCTGAGTTTTGATAAAGTGGTTAGGTCCTCTTTGCTCTCTTTATGTAAAGTATTATTTGAGAAAATTTTAGGTTAAGGTCCTTTGCAATTAATTCTCAAAACAAATTTGTAACATTTGTTTTTTTTTTTCTTTTTCTTTTTTTCATCACTTGATGAGAAGCTTTATATTGGTGTTATTTTCAAAATCTCAATTGTCTTGCCACCTCATCAAACAAATCATACTAAGTCTCAAAATTAAAAAGAAAAAAGAACAAATGTTTCTTCTAAATGTTTTATTCTTTGTGTTTGTTGCTCTAATAAATATTTCTTATCCTAGTCTCTTAAATGCATGATTTCTTTTTTGATAGATAAGAAGATAAATATACTGAAAAGGGTCACCAAAGGAGGGATCCACAGAATACAGAACATCTACACCAATCACCAATAGGCACCATCAAAAGCCAAAGCTACAAAACAAGAATGGCTTAAGCAACACCATTCTCAACAAGATCCCAACCAATTGAAAAACTAAAACGAATTGTTGGAACATCGTTTATAAACATTTTAATTTCTGCCATAAAAAACAAACAAAAGAACTTTTTAAACTTTAGAGTGAAAACTCATCCCCATCAAAGGAAATTCTATTCCTTTCCTTCCAAATTGTCCAAAATAAGTATAAGGGACTTGCTCTCCAAACCTTCCTATGCTTTTTGTTCACGAACGAACCATGCCAACCTATAAGTGCCTCTCTAATCAATAAGGGCAGCACCTAAGACACCGCAAAAAGGGCAAAAAGCAATTCCTATAAGACCCTTGACTTTACACAATGGACAAGGAGATGGTTTGTGGATTCTTCCTCAATATGGCCACGAAAGTATCTATTTGTTAAAGACCTTCATCTTTTTGAACTTGATCTAAAGTTAAAACTTTTCCCTATGTCACCTCCCAAGCAAAAAAACTGACTTTAGGTTACACCCATGCCTTCTATATGATAATCGATGGAAAAGAAACCGATGTCTTCAGCTCCAAACAGTATTGAGCAACTTTATTCTAAACTTGTTGTTCTTTGTCTTTGTCCAAAACACCCTATCTTCCTCATCCCTATACAACCTCAACCCATGCAAACACGCTGGAAACCTCTCCACACTTCCTATCTCCCAATCATTGAACTCAACCCCTTCTCCCTTGAATAGAAGAATTCCAAACATTGTCCACTCATGCCTCCTTAGAAACTACTAAGGCAAATAAGGATGGGAAAGAGCTACCCAAAGATGTAGTCCTACACCACTTATCCTTACAAAACTTGACCCTCCACCCATTGCCCACCAAGAAGGAGATCCTACCATAGTTTTAAAAGGCTCAAGGCGCACCAAGGCTCAAAGTAGTCCTGGAGCCTGAGGCGCACCTAAGGCGTGGGTTTTAGTGAAGTGAGGCGCACCCTAATTTATATATATATTTTCCTCAATTTTTCTCCTATTTTTTCTCTATTTTTTTTCCTATTTTTCTTCCTCTTCTTCGTCTTCTTCACTTCTCCACTACATGATTGAGGCTAGGGCAAAATTTGGAAGAGTTGTCGGGTTGAAAACAACTAGAAAAGGGGGCTGGAAAGGAAATTAGGGCCAAAACGGCATCGTTTTGTCCTGTTCTTTTTAAAATAAAAAGGGTCAAAACGACGTCGTTTTGAACCCTGCTCTTTTAAAAGAACAGGGACCAAACAACGTCGTTTTGGTCCCAAAAAAGAAAAAAAGAAATTAGGGCTTCTCTTTGCCCTTTGCAACCCAACACTGGAGAAGAAGGGAAAGAGAAAAAGAAGAAGAAGAAGAAGAAGTAGGTAGGGGATCGAGGCGCACTAGTGGATCGCGTCGCGCCTTGCCGGAGGCAAGCGCCTTGCGTGCCGCCCGGAGCCTAGGCGCGCCTTTCACAACTATGGATCTTACTACTCACAAAATGTTAATCCTTATGACTTTCTAGAAGGCAACACCAAACCCCTCCTTCACCTCCCTAAAACACCACCCCTTTCTTCTTTCCTATACTTCCCATTGATAACTTGATTCCAAATGGCCCCCCTTTCATTAGCAAAGTGTTAGTTCCATTTGCACAATAGAGCCTTATTGAGTCTGGAGAGATCCTTCACACCCAATCCTCTTTTCCTTTTGTCTAAGCAACAATATCCTATCTTACTAGATGTGGTTTTCGCTCAAGAGCCCCATCACCCCATAGAAAGTCCTTCTAAATCCGCTCTAACCTCAATTAACCGACCTTGGGACACACACCAATGACATAAAGTAAATAGGCAAATTAGACAAGATACTTCAAATCAGGGTAATTCTCCTTGCTTTGGAGATGTATCGTCTTTTCCACATAGCCAACCTTTTCCAAAACATCTCTTCCACCCTGTTACAAATTTAAACGGGGCACTCAATGGGAGACCCAAATAAGAGAAAGAAAGGCTTCCCACCTTACAACCAAGCTCGAAAGCCAAATCTTCAATATCATTCACCTCTCACATTGGAATTAGCTTGCTCTTATCCAAATTAATTTTCAATCCCGAGATGACCTCAAACCATATAAGCAACCAACTTAAGTAAGTCATATGATCCTTAAAGGCTTCACGGAAGACAAGGGTGTCATCTACAAACAACAAATGAAAAATTTTAACTCCTTCTCCGCCCCTACCCCTCACTTGGAAACCCATCAAAAAACCTCCACTGCCCTCTTTACCAACCATCTGAGTGCCTCCTTAGCAACAACAAATGAATAGGGTGAAAGGGGATCCCCTTGTCTTAAGCCTTTAGAGCTCTAGAAGAAACCAGCTGGGGTATCATTACCCTCTTTAAACACATGATTTCTAGCACATTCAAGCCTTTATTGGTCAAAATTTGTTTTGAGATGAGAAAATTTCCTAAGTTTTAACATTAATCATCAGTGAGGGTAGATATCCACCTAGGTATCCATTAGTTCAACCATCTCATAATATCTAAATATATTGGAAGATTTCATTCCAAATCAACTATCAATTTTGGGTGCAAAAAGTGCAAAATTTGAACCTACCTTGTGATTATTTAGGGCTTTTGTCTTTTAGGGTATGCAAAGTGATATCTGGTGAATCAGCTTATTAAGTTGCCAATCAAATGCATTTACTTGTAAAAGAGGACCTCTCATTGCAGTAGGATGAATATTATGTTTATACGAGTAAGATGATCTTTATGTGTTGTGAGCGGAAAAAGTATTGGACCGATTAAATGCATTATGAATGAAGTTCTTTGTATTATTTTTCCTCATGTCTGACAGTATATCTGAAGTTTGTATCATAAGCTTTTGCTACCTAAGCAGCAGCATCTAATATATGTCACTAACTAAAAATGCTATAACCTTGTATGGTTAACCAAGGATTATTGTTTTTATCATTTTTCTAGTTTGAGGAACATTCTTAGTTAGGCTGATAAATAAAATTTGATTCAAATGCAGAGTTACTTATGTTAAGAAACTGAGCAAGAAACCATAAACTTAGGCAGTGTGGCGTGTGTTTTGAAGTGGCCAAAATGAGAGTTACATCAAATGAAATGTTATATATGGCAAAATGCAAAATATTAGAATTCCTTTCGCAATTGCTATGCAATAATAAATATGAATATACAATTGGGTTGTCAGAAGCTGGCAGATGAAGTACTTAAACCTTATTGAGGAAGTAAAAGATTAATAAAAGCATTGCTACTTGCTTAGCGGCATTTGTTTAAAAATAAACAATAAAATCTGTTGGTTCTTAGAGGATTGAGTCAGACCAGATAACAAACAAATATTGGATCCATAATAGTTAACTAGGTCACTGATGTTTTATTATCCAACTAGGAAGACTTTAAAAGTTCTAGCAGATAACCTTGTTGTCCATGTGATCTTCCCCTACCACTGTCAGCCAAAAGTGCTAGATTGTGAATCACATTGATCAATTCAAAATTTGGTTTTGGGTAACTTCTGAATATCACTTTCACCTTTTATACATAGGAATACAGCAGTGGTTATTTGAAGAGTTTTGCTAACTGAAATCTACTATCACTTTGTTTTCATTTGCAGATAGTTGAAGTTGTTTGTTGCAGGTTATCTCCTCTCCAATCAGAACTGTATAACCATTTTATACATTCTAAAAATGTAGGTTCTTGCTTATATTAATTTATCATGAATGTTTTGAAATGTGCATTGGCTTTTTCTGATTGGTGCAAAGCAAATATTACTGAAACCTGTTACCTGTTACCCTTTTGAACAGGTTAAAAAGGTAATTAATGAAGAAATGAAGCAGTCAAAGATTTTGGCTTATATCACCGCTCTTAAGAAGCTTTGCAATCATCCAAAGGTACATATCAGTGGAGAATAGTATTTTCCTTGAGATAAACTACATTAGGCAAAATCAGTTTATGGACCAGATATCTATACCTAATAAAATCTACAAAGTAATTGTCATCACAGTTGTAATAATTAGTCATACAGGTTTTTATTCTCTGATTTAAGAGGTTTTTGGAATAAGAGAACTCAAAACCCAGATGCACATCTTAAAGGTGTTAAAAACCTCTTTAAAATGCCATGATTTGACCTGTATACAAATTACAAGAAATTAGGACATGGTTAATCTGTGTTATAAGTTAAAATGGAGGGAAGCTTCTTGTGTGAAATTGTCCATAGGTTTGCTTTGGAGATTTATCCAAAGTCTTTTACATGACACTTGATACTCATGTTTCTTCAACATTTCATTCATCAGGGAGAATAAAGTAGTAGCATCAGTTATTACTAAGGTTATAACTAGCTGAAGCCAGTGTTACTAAGGTCGATCGCCTGGGTTGCTGAGGCCATCGGGCTAAGTGAGGTAGATAAAAGTCACCTCTTGAAGACCCAGGCAAGGTGGCTTCAAAAAGGTGATGCCTAGGTAGTCACCTTGAGATAAGGTGCAAGGCATAGAGGCAGTTGCCTTTGACCATGTGTTAAGATTAAACATACTTGGATTGTAATTTAATTTAATCTAACATTAGATTAAACAAAGTATAAGATGAAATATTTTATTATCGATCATAGTGATAATGAGATGGAGGGTTATCAACCTAGTCTTGATGAAAGTGATGACAATTTTAATTTCAATGATGATTGATGATGATGCCCAAAACTTCTCTAGGATGTTTATTCTCTTATTTTGATTTTTAGATGTCTAGAAAATTATAATATACATTTAGATATGATGAATTTCTCTAAACAATATGGTGTTTCTTTTAATGTGGGGTATAATATTTAGTACTTTGAATAAAAATTATTATTTTGTTAATTTTATAAGACACCATGAGGGTTGAAAAATTATAGTGTTGATTGTTGAAAATGATACTTATTTTGTACTCTGTGTTCTTTAATTATGAATTGGATAATGATAGTCTCAGCCTTCTTTCCTTCGTAATTTATTTAGGTTAGAAAATATGGTATTAATCTTAAACATCATTTTGTGGTCCAAAGGCATCCATGGACTACATGATAAGGTATTCCTGCAGGTCCTTCTCCATACCTTAAATTCCCCAACCCTGATAAAGGTGGTATATAATCCCAGATCTCTGGTGCAATCACCTAGAAACTCAATTGACCTTCTTGTTGATGCCTTCTACTGCACCATTTCAGATATGATATTATCATGATTTGTACACACACACACACACGCACATATATACAAGCTACACAAATATATATATATATATATATTTTGGGAAGGTGATTATGAGAATTGTTGTAATTTGATGCAGGTGGAATTTTAAACCTTGATCGTCCCTGTGGTTGTTTAAAAGTTTTCTTTATTATATTTTAGTACCTGTCCTGCTGAAACTTTTTATTGTGTTATTCTTAAAACAATCTCTCATCATTTATCTTTGTTTCCTTCTTGGTGTACTTTCAAGATTGGTTCAGACTTTTCATAAATTTTAAAGATGAAATCATATTTGATATGATTGGCATGTTGGCCATCTATAAGAAAAACCTTGTGGTCCAATTGGGTACACTTTTTTTTATTTTCTTTTGGGGGGAGAAATTACTAAATGCAAAAGGCCATGGTAATATGACTAAAGAGATGCTTGAGTGTTGGGAGAGAAAATTTTAAATTTCTTTAGCATGAAGATGATAATGGGAGATCATTGTTAAGCTTTCTAATCAATAAGACCGTGAAGTTTCTTATAGTTACTCCATACAGAGAAATAGAGAACAAAGCAATTTAGTAGTATCCATATTTACAAGTATTTGAGTTGTCAAATGCTAATTTGACAAAAAAAAAAAAATTCTCATGATCAAACTCAAAAGCATGGAAGCCAATCTGTTTGGGTGATCATTCAATGACATGAATAATCAGAAGATTGAACAGAAAATTTTGTTATCTATACAATTGGAAACACTATGTATAGCATTTCACCAGATCTTGTATTACATGACAGAGGGAGAGTGGGTCATTTATGTTAAAACTCTAAGCACCTGCTGTATAGAGGACACTATCTAGGTAAAGGCAACATTTCTTTGTATATGTGTGAAAACCAATTTATGATGCTATTTTATGTCAACTTAAAAATGTTTTCTCAATTTTTGGATTTTCACACATATAGGCTCATTACTCTTTACAATCTCTATGTTTCATGATCATCATGTTTACAATCTTTAGAAGTTACCTTATTTCTGTCCTCATTGAAAATGGTCTATCTTGTAGCTCATTTATGATACTGTAAAAAGTGGAAACCCGGGAACATCAGGTTTTGAAGACTGTATGCGCTTTTTCCCTCCAGAAATGTTCTCTGGAAGGTAAGAATTTTTGTTAAGCTGTGTTTATATATTTCCTTTCAAATTATTTACAACCTCACAGGTTGCTGTTTTTATGTGTTAGATCTGGAGCATGGACAGGTGGTGAAGGGATTTGGGTTGAACTGTCTGGGAAAATGCATGTCTTAGCCCGATTGCTGGCCCATCTGCGTCAGAAAACAGATGACCGAATTGTCCTTGTCTCAAACTATACTCAGGTAGTTTTAGATAAAGAATCTAGCTACTCTAAAAAGTTTAGTAGTATCAAGTATGAAATGTAAATCAGACGTTTTACATGCATTAGTATCTTTTCTTCATCTGGTATGAAGACAGTGTGTAGCTTGACAACAGCATCAATGCCATGCCTTCAGGCAACATTCTGGTGCCTTGTCAAGATTCGATCTGTTGGATGACACTATCTAGATTGTCATTGCGCCAACCTGATGTAGGAAGCTACAAAGCATTGTTTATTTTGGGTTTGCACCATCCAGTAGCCTAGCAATACTCTTTTCCCTGATACTGCAGATCCATTTTTGGATGTCTCATTTGGTGATTCCTTTCATGAACCAACCTAAATGGTGGAAAAAGATGTATTTGTGTTAGTGTTTTGCTCTTCTTGGCATTTATTGCTGCATGAAAAAGTCAAGACCTTCAGTCGAGTCTGTTTAATTGGAACTCTGATAATATTTCATTTTTGTGTTAATAATATTGATGAGTGCCTGCTCCTTTTTATATATACACTTTTGTTTTACCTACAAAAAATTATATTGATGAGTGCCTGCAGGAATGCTTTTTAGAATGATATTGGACTATTTATGCTAAACAAATTTGCTGATAAGTGTTCAAGAATATGCCTGTCTAGTCATCGATGGCCTAATTTCTATTGCAACATAACTTGTTCAATTAATCATTACTGCAATTAATCCTTTTACCCATGGAAGAAACTTGGATTTTATCTATTTATGTTTTAAGGCAAATGAAATGAACTGTGATCTGCCAGACATTGGACCTTTTTGCTCAATTGTGTCGAGAGAGAAGATATCCATACTTGAGACTTGATGGCACCACATCAATCAACAAAAGACAGAAGTTGGTAAACCGTTTCAATGACCCATTGAAGGTAATGCAACTTTTTCTGATTAATGATTATCGGTTATTCAGCCTGCCTCCCATCCCCTCTCCTCTTTTCTCTCTCCTGTTGGGCACATTTTGCTGCATGTTTAACACACTTCTTGCAGGATGAGTTTGTGTTTCTCTTGAGCAGCAAGGCTGGTGGTTGTGGCCTCAATTTGATTGGTGGAAACCGACTAGTCTTGTTTGATCCTGATTGGAATCCTGCCAATGATAAACAAGTAACTTCTTATGCTCTCAATGTGCATCTGAATATGAATTAGAAAAGAAGCATGTCATTCTCTGAGGTTATAACATTCTGATTGTCTTCATTTCTCGTCTTACCCAATAAGTAGGCTGCTGCAAGAGTCTGGAGGGATGGACAAAAGAAGAGAGTATACATCTATAGATTTTTAAGTACTGGGACGATCGAAGAAAAGGTTTTGATGTGCCAGTAATTGAGTTAATATAATTGCTAGTTTTTCTTTCATTCATGTGATAATTTAAGATTACAATCAGCAATATGCTTTTGATTCCATTTGATGAAACTTCTCAAATGTTTTGATAGGTATTCCAGCGTCAAATGTCAAAAGAAGGGCTTCAAAAAGTAATTCAGCAGGAGCAAAAAGACAGCCTTAAGACACAGGTTATCGTGTTACTGCTTTTTTTTCCCCATGCTTTAACTTCAGTGTTTGCTCTTGACTCTGTGGTAATAAAGTATTCTTATTGCAGGGTAACTTTCTTTCAACAGAAGATTTACGTGATCTCTTCTCATTTCATGAGAATGTGAGGTAATATGTATTTCCTAAGTCAAATTTCATCAGCATAAACATTGCTGAAATGATTGCAGCCTTATGGAAAATGAGTTTTTAAGTATTGACTTTGCTGTCATTAACCAGCAATAGAATAAATTGCAGACAACATTAATGTGTATCGGATCAGATGATATTTGATGATAATAAAATAGTCTGCTAAAATTATTAAGAAACTACAGAAAGATTTGGCCTTAGTATAAGACAGTTATCAGTCAGTCTTTCCTTTTTTATGGCATCTGTTACTTCAACCATGGCTTTATTATAATGAATGGAAACAATGAAGCCTTGAATCTGTTTCACTTTAATTGAGGTAGTTGATGCTTTTAACCCTGTTTCTATGTGATTCCTGTAGGTCTGAAATTCACAAAAAGATGAATTGCAACCGTTGTCAAAATTACGATGAAAGACCTGAGAGCGTGAGAGAGGAGGATGGTTTTGAATCAAAAAATGAATGTTGTCAGTCTTATCAAATGGATTGTGATGATATCGGTGGATTTGCAGGCATTACTGGATGCTTGCATAAGTTAAAAAGATCTGAGAAACAGGTTTGTCAGAATCTAATTTGATGTACTAGCATCATCTTTCTTTCTAGACATCTAATTTGATCTATCACATCTCTGAGACTTATTTCAGGTGGGGACTCCTTTGGAAGAGGATTTAGGAAGTTGGGGGCATCATTTTTTCTCAACATCAGTGCCTGATGCTATCTTTCAAGCTTCAGCGGGTGATGAGGTGGGTCAACAGTTAAAAGTTTTATATCTGATTCAGATATTTTCCCGAGGTTTACTTATTTACAAAGTTTGTCGAGACTTGATTAGTGTCTGGGTCCCATTGGATTGCAAATATAGAGCTGCAAATGCATAAAATCATGTTAAACATCTTCTAATCCTGAACTAACAATTTTAGGGTTGCTTAATTTCATTTTTAAAAAGCTTTTATTACAAACAATGTTTTCACTACTTTCATAATATGTCTTCTGCCCATTGTTGTTTGGTTGAAGATGTAGTTTCACATCTAGTGGGGCCAGTCCAGCATTACGAAGGGAAAAGGATTAGGTTTAGGACAATATTTAACCAATATATGACATGTTTATTAGGACACAACACCAGAGCATTAGACATACTTCCTCTTGCATTTTATGCATAGTATGTGCTTTGGCACCCATTGAAGCACTAGGAATAACTGTTGAGTTGATAAAGTTTGACATTCAATATTTGTGCAAAGATCCTTTTTTTTTATTGTGTTAAAGAGCATATGATATACATTGTAAACCCAAATCCTACAAGTTTAAACTTCTAGGAAACTGATTATTCAACATGGTATCCTTCCTTGTTTGGTGGGAGGTCATGTATTCGAACCTTACCACATAATATTTATTTCCTCAATTCATTGAGCCCACATGTGGGCCCAGAAGAAGTTGATTGTGGTTGTTTGAGTCTCTCCATATGTGGGTATGAGGCCGCACATGAGGGAGGATATTAAAGAGCATGATATACATTGTGAACTCAAATCTTATAAGGTTAAGCCAATTTGCTTTCCATGAAAATGAGGTACAAGTACAACACCATGAAATATGCTTTCCATAAGAATGGAAGGTGCAGAACCTTGATAAAGTGAGCATTCCACATATTTTATTATGATTATTGTTTTTCATAATGCACTGGTGAGTGCTGTAACTGCTGTTTAGTAGCTCTCAGATCTTAATGTTGCTGTAGGTCACGTTTGTTTTCACAAACCAAGTAGATGGGAAGCTTGTACCTGTCGAATCAAAAGTACGGGCAAATATGCAGGGAGTTGAAGTAAATAAGAACCAATCTGACAAAAGGGGAAAACTGCTCCAAAAACCCACGTTTCCGTCTAAACATCAACAGTCAGCCCCACCAGTTTCTAACAAAGGAGATTCAATCACCAGCATATCATCATCCTCTTCCAACCCTTTTCAGCTGGCAGGTATAAAATCAATGAAAACATCAAAAAGCACACCATCTGTAACATTAAAGTCCAAACTCTCTATTGGAAGTCAATTACCCCTGAAAAGATTGTCTCCTGATTCTGTACAACATGATGATGACTTTGAGTGAAAAATTTTGGCGGCTCAAATGATTTGTTTCTATTCACTAGGGTCTGCTTCTCATATTCTTGAAAATCGAATTGGTCAATTTTTTTTTTTTCCTTTCGTTTTAGAGAACACAAACACATGCAGATGAAAGCTACTTTTAAGAACTTGAGGATTGTATTCAGTATCTTCGACAATAGGAAGAGAGTCCATTAGTAATTTAGTACTATGAAGTAAGCCCTATGTCTATTATGCTAAGAGACTTTAGTAGGACAAGTTTTAGGTGACACTGGGAGCAACCAATTCAGTAAATGAAGGGGTATACCGTATACCACTGATCTAACCTTGAAGAATGAGCCAGTGAACCAAGTCTTGTGAAGAAAGACTAAAGAGGATAAAAACAAGTTTAATGCTAAGAAGATGGGAGACAGGAGGGAGACCATGCCCTTAAACCTAGCTTTTCCCCATTAACCCATGAAGTTAGTTCAATGTCTTCTGGGGATTAGTCAATGTTAGTTTGAGAATCTGCCACATGTCCAAAATCCATTTAGATACCAGCAGAAATGTGGATAAACCATGTGAGCAATGAGCATCAACAGTGTTTTATTCCAGGGAGTGGAAGGAACCTGAAACCCTGGGAATCCCAAGTTTTAAACTCTTTTTTTATTTTTTTCATTGTTGTGGCTGAGGCAGTAAGACTTAGACCACTTGGTTTTTATTATATTATATTAAAATTGGCTCAAGTCCAAAGTCTGAAGTTTGGGAAGGATATGAAAAATTAGGATTGTATATAGATCACTAAAATTTCTATAGCCAGCTCAACCCTCTGTCTATCTCATGAATTTTCTTTGCATGCAGGTAACAAAGAAATAGTCTCCAATCTAAATACCATAGGTGTAATCATGGCACACATTATAGAGTGAGAAATAGATTAAAGTTTTTAGGAGTGGATGGATCTGAAATGGCATCAACTGATCATAATAAGAGTGAAAGTCTGTTTATTATGTTTCCGTCAATGTAACAAAGACAAGTTCATGCATGCACCAAGATTCCTTGAATTAATTTAAATCAAAGGGGCTAGAAGAGTAGGATGAGGAAGAAGAAAAATACATCGATAAAGACAATGTATATATATAGTCACAACTATGCCAAATTGTTGGTGCCCCCATTTAAAGGAGGGGGTAAGACTTGACTCACAAAGGGACAAATCCAAGTAACATGAGATGCCAACTTCGCACGCCATATAAAACAAGCCCCCTACAATATAATTGTGAGAGACTGCATGTGCTTGGAGAAGGAACAACTATTTAAGAAGGCTTAGTTAGAGTGCTGGTTTGAATGTTCATGGCATGCTTAAACATGTTCAACAATGATCAACCATACCTCTATACCTCTCCTCTGGGCCCTAGAATCTCCTTTTCCAATGATTTCGCAGACACCCAACATCCCATCAAGAAGCATGAAACCAACTACAGAGAAGCACCAGTGTCTTCGGACTTTGAATTCTCAGTGAAAAACAACAATATGACTTCTGCAGATGAGATCTTCTCCAAGGGGATGCTGTTGCCCACCAAGCCTAAGATGACCCTGCGAGATGAGCTCCTTGTGGATGATGATGATGATGGGTTCAAGGATGTGTTGCCAAGGCTGCAGAAGAGTTCAGGCAGGTGGAAACAGAGGTTTGGTCTGAAAAGAGGTGATAAAAGTGATGGGACTTTGGAAAGAGTTGTTGAGGAGAAGCCCGAGACTCAGCTGGAAGGAGCCAGACTTCAAAATTAAGATCAGGAAAAGGGTAAGGTTTTGGAAATTCTTAGATCTAATGGCTTGTTAATTGTTATATAATTTCTTTTTGGGTAAACTAAATGAGAAAAATATTCTGAGATTAATAGTTTCAAAGAACATAACCATCGTTACAGTTTAAAGGCATCAAGCATGATAAAGGGTTCAATCCAATTCTTTCAAGAATTCATCTGAAAAGAAGTTACACATTCGGAAAGAACTAGAGCTAGTTTTAATTGGTTTCTTGTTACAGGTACTTCTAATTGGAGGGTGCAGTTGTAGAGGTCTCCCTTCAAGGTTTATGATCTAAAGATTAAGAGGTGGACTATATATTTTCTTCTTAATTTATGGACTTGATGGATAACAATTAGATCTAAGGTGGAATTTGTGGTTTGCTTAATCTCTCCCTCCCTCTCTCTCCCTCTCCATTTTTTTTTCTTTAATTTTTCCTTCTTCTATCCTCAAAGAAGGCATTTATCAATTTCTATTTTGTATTTTCTCTAATTTTTCCTTCTTTTATCCTCAAAGAATGGATTTATCAATTTCTCTTTTGTACAAAGGTTTGCATTTGAAGTGCTTCCATGAGATAGTATCTATTCTTAATGTAATTTATCAATTCTGATTACGCATGCTTATTTTTAGTTAAGTAAAATAGTAAGTTTTCCAAGCCATTATTTTACAATGAAAATAACAAATAGTTTTTGCACCTAAAAAATAATAAATAAATAAAAATAATAAGAGCCTTGCGCACTTTGGCTCTTCTAGAAAGAAGTTTGTCACACGCAACCCCAAGAGTTCGAGGAAAATTTTGGATTGACTTCTTTAATTATGACAATACTAAATGTTTCCTAGACACTAATTAATGTTTCAGTCAACTCTCTTGAAGTTGAAACAACCAAATGGCGAACAATTTCTTTGCTTTTTTCCTTGAATTCCTTATACCCTCAAGTTGAATTGAAGGAAAATACGAACTACCAAAAACAAAACAATGATCAACATAACCAATATTTGATTAATGTCTAGGATGGGCAGATCATATCAATTTCTGCAAATGAATTTTTTTTCAAGGAAAGACAAGTTGCTATATAGCTTTAGCAGCAAAGCTAAGACTTCCAAGAGCATCAGCTGCGACCCATTAAATTAACCTTCCAAGCATGAGCAGGAGGTAATCCTCCTGTCCATACCTTGTTAAAAGCAGAGGTTCAAATGACAACCTTGTACCATTTGCCAGTTTGCAAGCTGCTCCTTTGAAGACATCCTTGCCTCTACCTTTGTTCTTTTTCTCGACACATTTCCTTAATTCAAAACATGGAAAAAATTTACCAAAAAAAAAAAAAACGTATGAATCTGGATATAGCCTCCTGGAAACATTCCAACGAAGGAACAAACCAAATTCATCAGATTCTAGCAGCAGAAATCATCAAGGGTTGACAAAAAATTAAAGCATCCAAACACACTGTACAAATCATTCCCTTGAGAAGAAGGGAACAAAAGACCATTATAGGCTATTAATGGAGTTTTGATCACCTACCTACAATGATGTAAATCTCACAAGGCTGATAGAGAATAAAACACAATTACAACCATGTAAACAAATGGAAGCGGCATGCTTTATATCAAAGGCTTCAAAAGAATAAAAGTACCGTGTAATTACACAATAGAACATGCTAAAGCCTATTAGATCATTACAATTACAAGGCTCAACTATATTGCCAAAAACTTAAAAGCACATCTGATATTTACATTTTGTACAGGATTTCTGGCTTGTTTGTTCCTATGGGAAAGAATCTGTTTAATAGTTCCATTAACTGTACACCTGCATCAATAAATACATAGTTCATGCCAACTCATGGAAACAGGTACAGAAGTAATAGAAGAATCTAATAATTAAACAAGGAGCTCTGTTGACAAGCAATAGACTTATCCTTTGAGAGGCTCCAGGAACCCTTTGGTTCAAGTAAAAGGGTTGATACTGTGCTTACAGCATTTTCAATTTTTTCACTTCTACGTGATATTTAGTATTCTATAGAACAGTTAATATATTCAAATAACAATGAAATTCAAAATTATAAGATGGCAAAAGTTGTTTTTCAGCATTGCTTTGAACGCATGAGAAACACTAGTAAGCAATTTGACACCAATAATAAGACCATGGATCTGTCGTGCTTAATGAATTAATAGATAGCAACAGAAACATTTTCTTCTTGTGCTACTGGACAAGATATGTTCTACAATAAGTTTTATCTTAGGCCTAACAGAATGTAAATTGTAGAAGAGGTTTTACTCACATGATACAAGAGGCTCCTCCACAGAAGCCAAATGGACGGGTTCAGTGACCTTCTGCTTCTTCTTTCTCTTCCTCTTCTTCTTCTTCTCCTTCTCTTCTTGTTCTTCTTCTTCCTCTGCTTCTTTCTCTGTTTTTTCTTTTGGGTGGCGAAGCAAAAGAACTACCTTCTCAATAACTCAGGCATGTTTTCAATACCCTGCATATAAAATAAAATAAATCAAATCTTAAGATTTTGCATAAGCAGAAAAGAAAGAAACTGTTGCAAAACAATAGCAGATGACCACAGCAAAAATTATTTATTGCACCATTAAATCTGTTCCCGAGGCTCAGCAGGACCCAAATTTTTCTCCATGGACTCTCTTTTATGCTCGGGATCAAGGCTGCAAGCATGATTACCATCGTTAAGTTTTGGTACTAGGTTGACATGTTGATAAACTGCGACAATTAAAGTGATGTAATGACCAAAAAATATTCAAATGGACAAAAAGGAAAAGAAACTGACCTATTTCTGACTCCAGCAGGACCCAAATATTTCTCCATGGACTCTTTTTTATGCTCGGGATCAAGGCTGCAAGCATGATTACCATCGTTAAGTTTTGGTACTAGGTTGACATGTTGATAAACTGCGATGATTAAAGTGATGTAATGACCAAAAAATATTCAAATGGACAAAAAGGAAGAGAAACTGACCTATTTCTGACTCCAGCAGGACCCAAATATTTCTCCATGGACTCTTTTTTATGCTCAGGATCAAGGCTGCAAGCATGATTACCATCGTTAAGTTTTGGTACTAGGTTGACATGTTGATAAACTGCAATGATTAAAGTGATGTAATGACCAAAAAATATTCAAATGGACAAAAAGGAAAAGAAATTGACCTATTTCTGACTCCAGCAGGACCCATATATTTCTCCATGGACTCTTTTTTATGCTCGAGTTCAAGGCTGCAAGCATGATTGCCATTGTTAAGTTTTGGTACTAGGTTGACATGTTGATAAACTGCAATGATTAAAGTGATCCAATGACCAAAAAATATTCAAATGGACAAAAAGGAAAAGAAACTGACCTATTTCTGACTCCAGCAGGACCCAAATATTTCTCCATGGACTCTTTTTTATGCTCGGGATCAAGGCTGCAAGCATGATTACCATTGTTAAGTTTTGGTACTAGGTTGACATGTTGATAAACTGCGATGATTAAAGTGATATAATGACCAAAAAATATTCAAATGGACAAAAAGGAAAAGAAACTGACCTATTTCTGACTCCAAGAAGAGCACAATGTACTGCACGGGCTAGACCAGAAGCAGGAGCTATTGCAGCGGCCGGAGCTGCTTGAACAGCAGTTGCCAAAGCAGATCCTGCACCAGCTCCACGCTGATATTTTTTCAAGGGAGTTTGAACTAAAGCAGAAGCAGATCTCCCAAGACCATCACTGAGACTTTCATAAGCCTGTCAAGTTAAGACATCAAAACTTGGCATTGAACGATAGTAGCAGTTAACACATTTTTTATTTTCTTTGTTTTTTTCCCAATCTAGATGCTTACTGACTATCATCAAGGCTGTCATGTGATGCTACTCCATGGTGCCAAAATGCATATGATACAAAAGGAAACTTTCACGTGCACAATAAAATCCTTACTCTTTAAAGTACACCAAAAAGCCCAAATGTGTTGGGGGGTTCACATCTATCACTATGATGCATCAAGGATGACATATGATGGAAAAATGCTCTTTGATTCAAATTTTGAAAAACTTCCTAAGTTGTACTCAGAATTAAAACACATTTCAACCCAGGTTCCAAAACTATTATTTCTCTTGAACAACATGGACCAGGCATCCAGAAATTCTCATGTCAGTCTATTTTTCCTCTCAAAAATTTCAACTTCTTTGCAAGGCTATTTTCACTTGCAAGAAGCTATCCAAACAAGTCAACCTCATCCATTTACATACTAGGACCAACTTCTAGCATACTGGAAAACATAGACATAATAAAATCAAAGCAAATTATTTTATCATCTATTCATTAAAATTAAGAAAACAGACCTTATTCCCAAGCCCAGAGAAACTACAAGCTAAACAGACTATTTTACCGTCCAAAAGTCCTTTTTGAGAAGAAATTAAACTGCAGACTATGACAGCCAAATTTGCATTAGGTATGACAAACTACCACACAGTTTGCTTTGGACAACACTGTTGAGGTGATCCTCAGAACAAAGAGGTAACAACTGCCTTTTTGCAGAAACCAATCTTGAAGTTGCCAGAAAAGGAAATTCCTAAAAGTGAAATTTCCAGGCACTATATTTACAACCAGAAATTCCACATATCTCACTGCTTAGTTTTATATGATTTTTTTTCCCTTTCTTTTTCACGTCTTTTTTTTTTTGGGGATATACTTAGATCCATATCTTTTAATATGAGAAGTTCTGATGATGACTGTGATTGTAGCCACTAGAATCATTCTTCCTCAAAATTAATTCCAGACAAACCCTAACACACCTTAAAACAAGTTTTACAAGAAACTTAGTAAAGTAAAAAACAAGCATGTTGGATCACCCACCTGCTGGATTCCTTGTTGTGCATCTTTAGGTTGATTAGTTCTTATATTTGCCTTTATTCTATTTTCTACAGGCCATGGTACAGAAGATGGAATATTTGAAAGAATATATTCTGCTTGGAGTAAGATTTCATGAGCTCCTGCTGCCAAATGTACCCCCAGTCCAACAGCTTCCAGTGAAATACTTCTAAGAAATGCAATTGTGCCTGGAAAGAAAAAGATGCATTTATTACCTCCAACAAGTACTCATCTTGTTAAATAAGCTGGAGGTGGGGAATAAAATTGAGCAAGAGTTGATATATGCATATTACTAAATGCAACAAATGGAGAAGAGAAACAATGAAAAACTAAGTTATAACAAGGCTATCCTCTGAGTGGTTGGTGAAATCAGGTTAGTAAAGATTTGCAACATATGTAGTTATAAAATTATTGAATATAGTCACCGATTATATCTTAAGATTCTGAACAATTATATGAATCCCTGAACCTGATTAAATGTTTGTGAACAATGAATTTTTTTCATAGAACCACTTCTTAAAAGGACCAAAACTTTTTCTACCCATGAATCAGGGAAACAAAAGATCCAAACAGGCCAATCAATAACATAAATGTGGTAATAATAACAGCCAGGTAAAGATAATGAAGCACCACACAACTTCAGTCTCTCAGATTTAAACTCACTTGACAATGATGCATTTTAGTTGAGTTAAAAGACACCTGCAGGCATGCTCTCATAAAAATCTTGAGTAAACTAATACAATCTTCTTGTAGGGAATCCTAATAGAACATATTTTACACATTGCCAAAAATTCATGAATACATAGGAGTTACAATGTGTCCACCATGAAAACCTAGTCATGACATCCATGCAAACCAGCAACTATATTACATTATGAAGCAATGAGTAGGATTACTGATATCATCAATGTAGTTGGGCTATGTAATGGTGGATTGTCCAATTATCAATTTAAGAAGCTTGTTCTTTACTTTTACCCAAAATGTTACATTGTTACCGTACTTCCGACTAAAAGCTCTCACCTTATATATGACACTAAGTACTCCCTTTTACTAGGTGATTAAATACTCAAATTCCAAATACACATATGTCTGCATGCATGCATGACACTTTACTGGCAATGGAACAACCCAAATCTTACCGGAAAACCAGTGACTGAATTACTTTAGTTTCAGAAGATGATTACCTCGTTGCATTCCCTTGATTAGTCTGCGGTCCTTCTTGTAGTTCTTAACAGGCAAAGAAACAAACTTTGCAGCACCAGAACTAACAGCAACCAATGATCGAAATGTTGGAAGACCTTGCAACAATTTATGAATCTGCATTTGAGAAAATTAGATTTATTAAATATGATACTCATTATTTGCTAGAGTGCCAATGCAATCTTGATATACTCAAGTGTACAATGGATGCAACAAGGACCTGATTTTGAGAAATATCTTCCAACCATTCCCCTATAATTGTTTCACATACACTGCTCCATCCATACACACCAACAGCGTGGACGTGTTTGAGATTAAGTTCAACCCCCTGCATCAAAATTGATTAAGTATGACCATAACATTTTACAGAAAAATCCCAAATATACAATAAAAGAAGCATCCCTTTGTACCTAAAGTGTCAACACTAGAAGCAAACCAGAGTGATGACTACTTTCATGGTTCAGTGTGCATGAATCAAACTTCAGCTTAAGGAGATAATAAGCACGGATGCATTCACAAAACTCAGTTTACATATATGATAACATTTCTTGGGAGAACAAAGAACCAGGAGTCTTCTGCAATTCCAGTTGTAATTATAACTTTTATGAGAAGTTACATATATCAGATATGGTCCAATATATAATATATTGGGTAAACAGTCTTCTATCAGAAGAAGATTTTCTAGAGTGTAAGTGATAAAAAAGAAAGGTAAAAATTAAAAGGGAAGAAAAAAGGCAAGTGGTGCTGGTGGTGGCGGCATGAACTAGCAGTAGAGAAACTGGCAATATTTTGAAAAAGGGAGAAGAATGCTTCTCAATTCTGAGGGGACTAAGCACATACTAAATTGAGAAGATGAAATTACTTCTTTTGTGTTTTTTTTTCCCCAAAGTGCATTGTTTAATAAAAGAAATTTACCAATATGTTATTCTCCATATATCCACTAAGGGCTTCAATAATTTTTAGTGTTACACACTGCAATATTGGAAATAATATATCTTTTGTTCAATTATGATTTTCACACTTCTAAGGCTCTTTGATGCCACTTTTTGATTGCTTAAAAGTTCTTGTTGATTGTTAAAGTGATCCAGAGTGTCCCTTGTTACATATGCACTTTAAAGGAGGAGATAACTGGAGCATAGAAGTTCCTTTTAATAAAAAAAAAAATAGAGCTCATAGGAAGAGGTTTCATAGTCAAAAATCTTTTCACATATGAAACAAAAACCTCTTCTTTACATAGATATTTTCAAGAAAACAGTTAACCAAAAGTTATAGCCGAAATTATCTCATAGTTGAAACTCTCTCCTTTAACATCACAAGAATGATTGTAACAATATGAGAACACCCTGGATGAAAGGAGGGGTGAGGATTTCCTTGCTTGGGGGTGCCCTTCTCTTGTTTGATTTTGAGGAAAGTTTTGATACAAATATGGAGCTTTCAAGAGGTTTAAGAAGGTACAAGGATAAGGTTTTACATCTGATAGGTGGGTCCCAGAGGTGGGGTGTTTTCAAAAGGGTGTGCTTGCTAAGGAAGCATGGGTGAGAGTGGTGGGGCTTCCTCTGCACTTGTGGTGCCAGAAGGTGTTCAAAACGCATAGGGATTGTTGTGGTAGTTTTGTTGCTGTGGATGAAGACGCAACTAATCTCCAACACTTGAAATAGGCAAGAGTTTTGGTGAGATTAAATGGGAGAAAGACACTTGGGTCGTTGCAGGTGGTGGGCATGTCTTGCTATGCCATTCAGTTGTAGTGCGAAGTACCATGATGGATTTCTCAAGTGGTTTCGAGTAGTGGGAGCACTGATCTGGAGGTTAAGGGTGAGTTTGCGGGAGTGTCATGTGCTGATGAAAGCATGAGGGGGCAGTTTCCATTAGTGTAAAAGGGGGTAACTGATGTGTCAGTATGTAGTGGGTAGAGAGAAGGGAAAGGTCCAAAGGTGGCTACAGATTTTGAAAAGGCTATGGTAGGTAGTGGGCTAGAGGAAGTTATGGAAGATGATGGCGATGGGAGGCAAACTGTCAGGTGTGGGGGACTATCTGGGTGTGACTTGTAGTAAGGAAGCCCAAAATGGGGTGGTTGGTGGGCTATAAGAATTGGGCCTTGAGGGTTTGCAAGAGGTCCATTTCTTTAAAAGTTTTTCAAGTGAAGTTGCCTAACTTTCAAGTAGCTAATGGAAGATTTTAATTCTTAGGAGGCTTATGGGTTAGACTGATCTATTCTAAGAAGGCTCAGAGCCCTCTTGCTCTTTTTGAGGCCTAAGGGGGATATATGAGTTGTGTTGAGCTGGGTTATGGTGTTGGTAAGACCAGCCTAATAGATGAGCTAGCTCTATTTAGGGCCTCTTTTGTCTTTGGAGGGTTTGATTTTAAGAAGCTTGAGCTCTCTCCATTGGTGTTCAACCCTCAACCACCAACATGGTCCTTATGGAGGAAGCGACAAGACACCCTGGTACTCTTTCTCTCAAGTTCTTCTTTGGGGACTCGACCAATTTTTTGTTTTTTATTTTTATTTTAAGAGAAACAACAGAATAATATAATATATTAAATAAGGATTAAAAGGTATAAAGGAATGATGAGAAATCCTCAAAAAAACAAAGAACTAAACAAATGACATTTCCCAAATACTAAGTAAACCTATACATTGTAACGCAAGTACACAAAACAACCTCTCCTTACTAGCCCACACCTCTGGACCTACACGCCAACAACCAATCAAGTTGAATCACATTAAGGACCTTTGAAAGTTGTGATGCAAGATGCCTAAAAGGAAGCAAGGAAATGAATGGTATCCCAAAGAGTGTCTAAAGTCCTCGCCTTATAAAAAAAAAATTTGGCATTTCTTTCCTGCCTCGCCACACAACCCAAATCAAAGCCAGACAAGCACTTTGCCAATCCTCTACTAGAGTTTCCCAATCCCTTATATACAATGGTCATCATATCAAAAATACTCCTAGGAGAAACCCAATCCAGCTTAGCCAATCCAAATAATCTATGCCACAACCCATAGTCAAAGAGCAATGCAAAAAAAGATGATCTACCGATTCTCTATGCTCCATACACAATATACACACATCAAGATTGAGGGCTTTGTAGGATCTCCTCATTTGTAGCATGTCATTAGCGTTCACCTTCTTGTATGTCACTAACCAAGCAAAGGACCTAACCTTAAAAGGGACTTGAGATTTCCAAACAAAATTAGTAGAGAGGAAAGGAATTAGGTCAAGATGATTGGACAAGGCTATAAAAAAAGACTTTACTATAAAATAAAAGATAAAGACCAAGCTCTCACATCTAGAGCAGATGGAGATAAAAGCAAGCAAGTAAGAGACAATATTAGTCTTTCTAGATCTTCTTTCTCAAAATCAGAGAGGTTATGATAGAAGTTAAAGTTCTAAGAGAAAGGATAAGAAGACCCAAGAATTGCTAAGATAGGAAGGTTTTTAATTGTGACAATTCTGAATAGACTAAGGAATTGAGAACCAAAGGTTGAACCCCCGCCTTAAGTCTTCCCAAAAAGAAATTCTTGCCCCACCTTCCACCCCAAGCCTAGTGTACTTGGAAAATCCTGAAAGACCCGTGCAATGGTCTTCCATGGGCAACAATGTGACCACTTGATTATAGTGTTGGAACCCCATCCATTAATCTATATCCCATAAATACTTGGAATAACCTGATGCCACAAAGAAAAACTTTCCCTAGAAAACCTCCACAATCATTTCCCTAATAGAACACAATTCCTTAAGGAGACCTTCCCAAACCCCAGACCCCTTTCCACCTTAGACTTACACACTAAATCCCAGCTAATAAGATGAATTCTCTTGCTCTCCTTATCCCTTAACCAAAGAAAATCCCTTTGCAATTTCTCAATTTTTCTGGCCACTGAAGAGGAGATCTTGAACAGGGAAAGGAAATAGGTAGGAATATGGGAAAGGCTTAAATCACCCATTATAAATCGTTTTCCTATTTACCCAAAGACTTTATTTTTCTACCATAGACAAAGCCACCCTTAAAAATCAAAAGGACTACAAATCCATTACAGAAAAAGAAAGAAACTACTCATCTAGAGGAATTAAGAGAAGCAACCACTTCTTGTCTCCCAGGTAGAGCCCAAGAAGTTTACAACAGTGTGATATTTAAGGTCAATTCACAAGAGCAATAAAAAGACATGGTTGCTTCAAAATATCATACAAGATTTCCAATTATCTTAGACATATAACTTAAGTATAACCATGTTTGAAAATATCAAAATACATGGTTATGATATTTAATCCTTTCACATTTCTAGTGTTGTCATTTCGATGTTATCACTCTTATTTTAAACAAGAGATGTAAAGAAAATAAATCTGTCACAAAACAATAGTTTAATTTACCAACATGATAAAGTAATCAATTAGTTTCCATGCTTTCTTAATTTATCACAAACAGAAGTTACCACATCCAGCATGTAAAATGTAATAAAATCAGATTTTTGAATATTAACAAAGGTTTAGGTGGTGAAGTTGGAGGTTCCCACAAGACTAATGTCCTTTGCTTGATAAAGCGGTAGCTACTACAAGGTCTCTCCTGATAAAGGCCACAAATATTAGAGGTAGATACAAGAAATGAAGAGTTTACCTTCCAGGGAACAAGATTAACAAGCTCTACATACTTCCCGGCACTTAACGCAGCTAGATCAACACGACAGGGACTGTAGTCAACCCGCACAAGAATAGGCCATATATCAAACTTCTGAAACAATTCAATACAACACTATGTAAGACTTGACTAAATTCAAAACCAAAACACACAGGGAAGAACTGAAACACAAATATCTAGTAGAAATACATGTCATGGTTTAGTCCTAGACTCTAAAATAGAAACATGCAACCAATAAACAACACAGAAGAGAGCAAAAGCAACCGACTAATGAATTGCAACCTCTCCTGCTACATCTAGGAATCCATGTGAATGTTGCTAATTTGATTCTGGGTTGGGTTTTTTTATATCTAGAAACCATGTGAATATTTTATCACTGATCTAAAGAGTAGTTCTCACATAAACAAGCACAGAAAATTCAAAATTTGCAGCAAAATATAGCATGTGATAAGAAAAATGATTTAAAACACTAGCCTGAAAATAAGGAAGCAATGCCTCCTCTGAAATAGCATGCCTTGCAAAATTGCTATTCTTTGTTGATGATAATTTTGTCCCATCTGAACCATGGCAATGACTTGGAGACTGGTCAACTGACTGATTTTTTCCCCCGAAAAAGCTAACAAGAAAATCAAGTTGTCCCTGATGAAGATGCAATAGAATAGGAAGAACAGCAATCCGTAACCTGAAAGTAAAAAAAAAATATATATATACAAAAATCAGCACTTAAAAAGAACCGTTATTTCACCATTTATCTCCCCTTCATATAAAATTTTTCTTTTACAAAAGAAAAGTATACAGTAAATACATTTCACTGAGAATTTTTAATTCTTCTAGAAATCAAGATGAAAGCATAAATATAGCATGTACAGAAGGGGAAAGGACAAATGGTAATTTTGTTTTAGTTGGTGTAGAGAGATTGATACATGAACAGATTGATGTAGGACAACCCTCAAACAGTTGTCTACGATCAAATAAATGGGTTAGGGTTTCAATCTTTGAGGGTTTAAGGATTGGAACAAGGAATAAAAATTTAAGGTAGTGGGAAACGGTAAAAAAAAATAAAGAGAAAAAAAAAAGATAAGAAAAAGTGAGAAACCTTGGATCACTAAGGTCTTCTAAAAATCTCATTTAAAAAAAACCAATGGAATCTCACCATTGAGAGTTGCAAGGTATGCAAAGAAAAGCTTAATATTAATAATCATCAACATTTCAGTAGTTACATTTTACATAAATGGACCTTATTTATAGGCTTTAGAAAACCCTAGAATTTGAACAAAACTATGAAAAAGTAAACCTAACTTAGACCTCTTATTTCTTTCCTAAAATTCTTAAACCTTCTAAAGGAGTTAAAAGAACTCATAACTTACATTTTAAAATTATTTCCAATTTTAAAATTAGAAATTTACTTTATAGAATTTTTTTGCAATAAGGTTTCTAATAAAAAGAGACTTTTAGATTCTAAGATAAAAATATTATTTTAGAAAATAAAAACTTTAGAACTTTTAAGAAGAATTCTAAAACTTCCCAAATTCTAAATAAAACTCAAATACCAATTACTAACTAATTATGATACCTAAAAAATTGTAAAATTACCTAAATAACCTTAATTAAGTAATTTAGGATTTTTTTTTATTCTTTCATTCCTTTCATGAGCAGATCTTTGATATTCATCCTCATTACAAATGGTTGCGAAATTTTGACACAAAATTTAAACATGTCTCATAAAAAATACTTTAGCTAAGGTTCAAAATTAATCACACAAACTATAAACTCCTTGTAAGAATTTAGAGCATTCAAAAGTGATAAAGCTGAAAAAAGGACAAGAACTGCTAGGTGCTAGAACACTTCAAATCACAGAATCCTGTACTACCATCACCCAAAAAGAATGTAATCGAGAAATGGGCTAGAGCACATATAACCTCATCAAGAAGAAACCAAAAATTTGACAGGCGCTACTAAACAACTTTGACAGACTTTTACTTCCCATTAGCCCTCCACATGACATACTCTCACAAGGCAATAAAAATGTTAGAAGAATGCATGTGAAAATAGTGTTTACATGTGTAAGGCTTGCACCCTTTTCAGGCCCATGAGGATTAGGCTTAATAGAAATGATTTGAGCTATCAACTTTAAAACAACAGGAAAACTAAAGTAAAATCAAATCAAATCAAATAAAATGGCTCGCATACCTATACTCCTCAAGAGGAGTTGAAGGGTCTGGTCTGACAGCTTCTAAGTCCAACTTGAATGCTTTTGAAGAGGACTCTCTAGGATGATCTTTTGAATGATAATAACCCAGCACCTTCAAAATCAAATAGAAAGAAATTTTTAGACTCCTTTAATATTAGGAAGAAAGATAAAACACCTATTTAAATGTTCCTGAGGTCCAATTTACCAGTTTCCATGGTGCATCTCTGCTGTTATCATAAAGATGAAAATCCTTAATAAAGAGAGAAAGCTTAGATACAAATATTTCTCCATCTGGAAAAATGTCATACTGAAAGTCCATCCCAGATAGTGCAAGCTCCAGGCATGTGGCTGCATCCCTTCCACTAATATTTGCAGAAGGCTGGCCAGTCTTTCCAGGGTGATTCCAGTCAGAACCAGCAAACATTTTCCATCTGACATTAACATTTTTAAGGAGTACACGTCCTCTGGCCTTTCCTAGATCATCAGGTCTTCTATGGTCAGTAGAAGGAAGCTTGCCTTTTACAGACTGTCTCAAGCCAGCCTGCTCGCTCATTTCTGGAATATGGTTTTCAACAATTCTTAATGAGGCATCCCCATACCATCCACTGTTTCCTCTTTCAAGATCTTCATTTCCCATATTTCTGGATTTAAATTCCAGAATCTCATGCGAAGATTCCTTGGCTGCAGATATTTCTGACAGATGGCTTGACTCCGACATGTAATAACTTTCTATGAATTCGGGAAAGCCACCATTTTGTGGAACTGACGATTGATGACTATCCAGTCCTATTACAGGAACTGTCCCATTGAAGGATAGATTACGAGAGAAAAATTCAGGGGTTCTAATGTTAAGGTTACACGCCTCTCCAAGAAAACTTCCATCAAGTGATATATGAATTTGTGATTCACAAGAACCCAATTGGGAGGCTGCATGTCCACCTAAGTTAAATGCATCTTCACATATTTCATCCATCAAAGCAAACACCCCATGTTCAGTCTTCGCATCATCACTCGAAGTATGCACTTGAGCGGCTGGTGGAGCAGAATCACTGTTGAAGATCATGGTTTCATCACTGGAATCATTCCTTTCTTGTGCCTGCTGAACATTGTTCCACCTTGTCTGCAAGTGGATAATCGATTCCTCCACGTCAGGAGCAAAAAGCCGTTGGATCTGAGAAACCAAACAGATGAGACCAGAAGTGGTGTCATGGCAAGTATCCAGGTGAATATGAGATTCGGAACATTCTAATTCCCAGAGAAGGCCATTCCTGCAGTTAGTTCTCAAAATTGCTTCAAAAAGTGCCTCCCCAGCAACCTTGACATAGCCAACTTTGTGAAGACGTTCTGAACTATAAATGCCACCAACATTCTCAGGCTCTGACACCGCACATACAAGAAGCCCCAGATCTTGTATTCTAATCTTGTATTCATTATCAGTGGAATCTGCCATTGTTGTGTTAGAAAGATTCAAGGAAGATGCAGCTAACATACAAGCAACATACCGTTCACACACTTCTTCCTTATAATTGGCAGAAGAAATAGAGTCAGAATCAAGAACATCACTACTGCCCAGCAAATGCTTAAAGTAAGGCTCATAACTCAAACCAATATCCACCAGGTTAAGATAAAATGAAGAACCAAAGGATGAACTTAAATCCCCATTTTGGGAACTGTTGTAACCTGGTTGTTCAGTTTCAGCAGAGGGCAAACTGAAAAAAGAGGATATCGCTTCCAACCAATCCAAGCGTCCACCTACTGCAATAACTGTGCTGCATCTGACGGTTATGGATGCATAACTGTGGACACTCTCTGGATCCCAGAGGTGTATTATATCAGAACCAGCTAATCTAGATGATAATTTATTTAAACCTTCTCCATCACCACGTTTCATTGTAGAGTTGCTACACAAGATCAAAAGAAGCTCTTGCTCTGGAGCACTCGTGATAGAACCCCATAATTTTCCTTCACCATGGGCAAACCAAAGAAATTTGGCACCCTTAATTCCTCCAATATTTGAGACAGATAGCAACTCAAACTTCTGAATTTTCAGTTTTAGACTATGCCATGAACCAGGTAGTTCACTCTGCAATGAACCTTTGATACTCTCCACTCTATCCAGATTAATTAAAATTTCCACTGAATCACATTCCACAAGGATTGACATCTGTGTGACAGAAGCTTCTTCACTAACACTGACTGGATCACAGGCTACACGTGATAATCCATTTGTCACTTGATTTATAAGATGATGCAAATCATTGTACTGAGAACTGCTCAGATTGACAGTAATAGGTGATAGACGGAGATGGAGGAAAAACGCAGAACTCAGAATCATCTCTCGTCGTGTGCAAGAATTTAAATCTCCCAGATCTTTCACAGTAGTCACAGAAGCAAACTCATAACCTTTTCCCACGAATTTATTTCTGGTCCTTGAATCCTCTGAAGTAACTAACAACTTGGCTTTCTTTGCTATCCAAGGACCAGTCACAGGCCTCTCCTGCCAAAGCATGCTAATGACTGAAAAACTGCTTGTTCTGTTAGTGGCAGATAGAATTCTATGAGCAGAAAATCCATGCCGCTGCACATCACGGGAATTAATCTCACAGCCATCTTCACAGGAAGAAGTGACCAAGTAAATGTCAAGGTTACCAACATTCAAATGCAAGGATCGTGAGGCTCTTGAGGAAAACCCATTCTGAGAGTCTGCATTTGGAATTGTACATGTGTCTTGAATTATTCCTTTATCCAAAGATGATGGTAAAGATAAATCAAGAACCAAAAATTGATCCCAGGAAGAGTAGCATCCAGAATTTTCATCAGTCTCAAAAGGAAAGCATAAAATTACTCTTGCATTGGGCAGGAATATATTTCCTCGCAAACTCTTTCTTGAAGACAAGGTAGTATCAAAAGATCCAGAACCTCCCTTCACATCCTCCTGTGATGATCCATACTTCACAGTGAAGGCCTCCGATGGAAAACCACTTCTATTGCAATTCATTTCAAGGGAATTTTCAAATTCCTTTGAAAGATCCAATAATGCATTTATTGTCTGAAAGTTCACCCAGAAAACAATTGGTGGCAGCTTCAATGAAAATGATGTTGTCCCTGCCAAACTGCCATTTACAGAACTAGAATTTACAGTAGATAGGCAATGACTGACACCTGAAGTTCTAAGCAACATAACCTTGACCACATCATTCTCATTAAAACTTGCAGAACCAGATCTATGTATTTCTATATCAGGATCTTCAGCTGACAAGGCAAATGGAGGAAGGGCACCTTGAACTTCAGCTTGCAGATGTTGCACCAAAAGAGTTGTGTTATTATAACCACGCAATGCAAAATCCATAACATCCTTTTCATCCCTAAAGTAATCAGCAAGTTCAATATGTTTCACTGTCACTTCAAACTTCATATTTTGAGGAGATACCTGTTGACCTTATCAAATGTTGGAAGTTAGTGTAGAAGAATATTGTACCAAGACCAGTAACTAAATGGATGGTAAAATTCAAAATGGAAAGGAAAAACTCCAAGCAGGATTATTACCTGCAAGATAAAAAGCATGTCTCTGCATTCTGCACCAAGATAATGAACATTCAAACCAACATTTGCCTGAGCACCACCCAGATCACATGAATGCCTCTGATTTTCATCATGGAAGGCAAACACAACAGAAATTCCAGCAATAGTTGCCTTAAGATTAGTTTCAACATGCTGCTGTTCTGTAGAAGAGCAAAAGGAGAGGAATATCATAGTTAGAAACATGCTGAAAACCCAATAGGTGCAAACAAGAATCACAAAGTAAAAAGTTTTGCATTAGAACCATAATTCCATCCTTGTATATTTCATGGACATAAACTAGCAACTTCTTTCTTATTATAAACATAAAAAGGTGCTATTGATTATCATTGACAGAGACTCAATCACAAGATTCATAACAAGAGCACTTGGTCCACCAAGAACAAGCTCTGTTGCAGACTTATCACTTTCTCACCATATATATACTCCCAAATGCAGGCAAGACCCACGCCTAGGCCCATATCAGGGTGAGGCAAATTCTAAGGAAAGCACCAAGATGTGGCTCAAGGAGAAGACCAGGGTGAGGCTAGAACACTTTCTCACATTTAAAGTGTGATGTAAGCTTTAGGCCTTAAGATTCGTAAATAGCTGGCATGTATGCCTTATTCAACAAACAATATAAGTTTCCTTTATAAAATAAAATAAAGCTAAATAAGATAAAAATCATTTTGCAAAGGTTTTATGTTTTGTAGTCTCTTCCAAAGTCAATGTCTTCACAACAGATAAGGCTACAAAAATCCGAAAAATCAGACACAACCCCACAGCCACCCCCTCAAAACCCATCTCTCTTTGCTTCCCCCTCTTGAAACATCATGTTGGACTTCCCTCCCAGACCGTACCCAAATTCCCATTAAATCAAATATCTTAAAAAAGAGGACCTAACACTTAAAACTATTCACCAATGTCCTTTTGGATAAGAACATTGTTCGACATGGTCTAGTCTAGCACAAAGAAAAAACCCTATTCACCACAGTCTCATCACTTAAATTTAACAAGGTATCCCAAAAATCCCACACAATTAGTAAGTCAGTAATAAAATACCAAAATATGTATTTAAGAGAATAAAAACATGTTTTTGCAATTCTGACTAACAGGATGCCAACTGGATTTTTCCAAAGTTTTACAGGATTGTGCTGGGAAGACCAACTATCTCCTTAAGTTTTTGTAATTGTGATGAAAGCTCTGAACACTACCTTAGCTACAATGAAAACAGCTTCCATTCAAGGCTTTAGCGTTGCAAAAAGCAACCTTTCAAGCCTGCCTGTTTATCAAATGTCTCTTTTTGTCATGCCCAAAAGTGTAAGCTTAAGGCTTGAGAATATTCAAAACAACTTCTTATATGGTGGGACTTCTTTGGAAAAAAAAATCCACATCTAGCGAGATGGGATATTGCTTGTAGGGAGAAAAGTGATGGGCCTTGGAATTAGAAAGCTTTCAATCCTCAATAAGGCACTCATTGGGAAAGTGGTTGTGGAGGTTTGCACCCAAAAATGAACCTCTTTGGAAGAGGGTTATCGTTAGGAAGTATGGGGTGCAGGAGGGAGATCGTTGTTCTAAGGAAAGTAAGGATGGTTTGGTGTTCGGGTTAAGGAAGACCATCAGGAGTGAGTGGGGACATCATTAGAAGAAGAACCTCTTTTAGCGTAGGCGATGGTAGAAGGGTGAGGTTTTAGAAAGATATCTAGTGTGGTGATTCAATTCTAAGAAAATCTTTCCTTATATTCCATATCCATGACAAAGGAAGCTTGGGTGGCAGAGGTTCGGGACCATCACAAAGAGGGTGTGCTTTGGAACCCTTGTTTCTCATGAATCTGAATAATTGGGAGTTGGAAATGGTTGAGGAGTTTCTCTCAAGGTTCTGAGGAAAGGTAGTAAGAAGCAATGAAGTCAATAGGCTATATTGGTTAGATGCTAAGAAAGGAAAGTTTATAGTCAAATCCTTCAACTCTTTTCTAGGGCAGGAAAAAGCAATAACTTTCCTTTCAAAGGCTATCTAGAACCTAATGGTCCCAACCACAGTAGGTTTTTTTTTTTTTTTTTTTTGCATGGAAAGCTTTTTGGAGAAAGGTTTTAACGTTGGACTAGCTGCGAAAAAGAGGATGATCTCTAGTGAACTGATGTTTTCTTTGTTAGGAAGAGGAAGAGACAGTTAGCCACATTCTTCTTCATTGTGCCTGACTTATGGCTTATTGTGTTTGGTATTCTCCTCTTTTGGGGTTGTGTAGGTGATGCCATAGTCGGTAAAAGACTTTTTTTTTTTTAATAAGTATCAATAAAAGAGACTCTTAAACTGTTAAGATGACACAGATACTTCATAGGTAAAAAACGAAAGAAGGTTTAGAGAGTTATCCTGCTGTGTGTTTTTTAGACAATACGAAGGACAAGAACCAAAGATATTTTGAAAGCAAAGAACTATATAATCATTCACTAACATTCTCCTCTCTCGGTAATCTTTTATTATGGGTGAGGGTGTATATAAATGAAAGCTCCCTAACCATGTTAGATTTTATAGATTGGTTAGGTTCATCTTGAAGGGGTGGTTGTTTTTTGTTGCCCCTTTTTTTTGTTGTTTTCCTGGCTTCCTTTGTATATAGCCTGTGTGCTTCAGTGGGCCTTTAATATATTTATTTTGTTTACCCATCAAAAAAAAAAAAAAAAAAGAGGCTCTTTAGAGTAGGAATAAAGGAAGGTAACGGACTTGCACTTTTACATTTTCTGTTTGCTAACAGAATTCTTGTTTTCTTTTCTCCTTTTTTTTTTTCCCCCCTTTTTTGGTGGCAGCTAGAGCATAGGTGGTATATTTTAGACACATGCTTATGTTTTCACATTTTATTCCAGATTAGGTTAGTTTTTCTCAGAGTACAGTAGTTCTAGTAGGATATAGGCACTTGCACTTGAGGTGGGTAAGCTACCATCTTCTTGTTTGAGTTTGCCATTGGGTGCTACTCATTTCAAATTTAGAACAGCATTGGAATCCAGTAGACGAGATGCTTGAATATCGTTGGGCATTGTTGAAGAGGCAATAGTTTTCCATGGAGGAGAGGCCAGGATGTAGACTCAAACTCATTCATAGCATTCTTTCAAGTATGTCGATCTACTTTATGTCCAAGTCTGTGATGCCAACTTCGGTTCAACTCGGGTTAGAAAAGCTACAAAGGAATTTTTCATGCCATAGAGATGGGGGTAGTAGATTCTCCACTTCGTTAAGCGGCCACCGGTGCGTGCCCCTCAAATGGTGAGTAATTTGGGGATCAGAAATTCAGTGGTTTAGAACAAAGCTATGATGTATAAGTGGTTGTGGAGGGGCTAGGTGGGAGAAGGACATGATTTTGAGAAAGGTGGAGGTGAATGGATTTGAGGAGATAGTGTGGATGAGGTGTATTTTCAAGGTAGAGTGAAAACCAATTTATAAGTAGGAATTCTTTTCACGACTTCATTTCTTTCCATCTGGGGAATAGGTGAACAATTGGGTTCTACTTTGATGTGTACCATGGAAAGGGGAATTTGAAGAATCAATTCCCTTTCCTCTATCCTTTAGCAATAAATAAGAACAGTTGAAGGGTAGGGGTTGTATTATGATAAATTCATGCTGGGAATGTAAAAAGGAAGAGAAATTTCCAAAGCATATTTTTTTGATAGGTAAGAGAGTGTATATATAAAAAAGGAAACACAAAAACAACATCCCAAAGTATACAATAAGCAAGGTTTGAAATATCGGAAAAGACGGATATATTGGTACTTGGATTTTACGAATGTATTGAAAATATCAATGGATATTTTGACACAAATATCAATGAGGTGAAAATTATTCAAAATTTATAAAAATGTTTAAAAAAACCCTAAAAAATAATCAAATAAACAAGAATACACATGTTAAAGTTATTTTATAAGTACAATTGATAAAAGTATGATGAAGAAAAATATTGATAAACAAGAATATATTCGTCTTAATAATTTTTATTTATGTTATCAAATTAATTTTTATTTATAAATTATTATAATTTCATTATTATTTTTTATATATTTTTAATATTTTAAAATAAAAACATTCAAAATTAAATAAAATTAAAAGGATAAATATACAAAATTTAAAAGTAAAATGATAATAATTTTTTAAAATAAGATTAATGAAATAAATGATGATACATTTAATATTAAAGCTATAATTTATTTAATTTAAATGCAATCAATAATGTAAAATAAATGATGATGCATATATGATGTTTTTAATATTTATATTTTTATATTTAATTATCATATAAATTTTATAAAAAAAGACTTGTTAAGAAAATTATAATAATAGTTTTTATACTTTTATTAATTAATTAAATAAAATTTAAAAATAAAATAATTAGAATTAATTTATTTATTCTTTGAATAATGAACTTTAACAAATTGATTATGAATATATATTAACAAACACAAACATCGCCTAGTGGTAATTGGGTTCAACTCCAAGCCTTTTGACTTGGAAAGGTTTTGGGTTCGAATCCCCTTAGCATTGCAAGCGACAGAAATAAAAATTTGAATTCAAATCCCCTCTTGTTGCAGACGCGTCCCACTCCATCAGCGGTGCAAGCGGTCATGTTGACCGCGTTAACTTCCCGAAAAATCAGGGAATTTCGAGAAATATCGGGGAAAACGCTGAAATATCAGCGATATTTCTGAAAAATCGAGGAAAGTTCGACCGATCCACTTTTGGTGTGAAATATCAGGTCGACCCTCCCCAATATCCGAAATTTCGGCAATATTTCTTCAAAATAACTCGACATTTCGCAGAAATATCCCAACATTTCAAACACTAACAATAAGTATACGTCGATTGCGCAAAAGTTCACCCAAGCGGGAGAGCGAGAGAAACAAAAAACATCACCTGCCCAAACCTAGAGCCTAACCAATCAATAAAGTTAACAAGAGAACTAGGGCCTAAAACATATTATTCTCTATTCTGAGGTAGTGTGGCATATCTGGGTTTAGTCTTTTCCATGTTTGAGATTTTATGGTTTAGCCCCACACTTGAATTCTCTCTGATGTCACAAAAAAAGAGAAAAAAAGAGAGATTTCTAGGTAGAAGGAGGAAACTTTGGAGGATGACTCCATTATACGATTTTTTTTTTCCTTTTTTTTATGTATTTTAGGACAAGAATTGAAGTATTTTCAAAGGAGATGAAGCTCCTTGTTTTGAAGCTAAAAGATATTTTCCCAAGTCGTCTATGAATGCCTCTAGGGAAGTGAGTATGGTTCTTGTTGATTTCATAGATAAGGTGAGGAGCAATGATACCTTAGTATTTTGTGATGCAAGCAAGGAGCATTTGGAGGTTCTAAGATGGGCTTTCATGTAGTTTGAGGCAGTTTTCGAGTTAAAGATCAATCTTCATAAAAGCGAGTTGATTCATGTGGGGAAGGCTCCTAATTTTGAGGAACTATCTAGGGTGTCGGGTTGTAAATTGGGTCCTCTCCCCTCTTGTTATTTGGGCCTCCCTTTAAGAGCCACTTTCAAGTCCCCTCGTGTTTGGGATGTAGTGGAGGCGAGATTTCAAAAGCAATTCATTTTATGAAAGAGACGATACTTATCAAAAGGAGAGAGATTGACTTAGGTAAAGAGCACTCTTCTAGCCTCCCAATCTACTTTATGTCCTTATTTGTCATTCCCCACAAGGTGTGCTTAAGGTTGGAGAAGATCCAAAGAGACCTTCTTTGGAGGAGAAGTGAGCTCCAGAATATGCCTCATCTAGTGAATTGGTTTATTGTTTGCATGGAGAAAAAAGACAAAGGCTTGGGCATCAGAAATCTTTCTTTACTGAATAAGGCTCTTCTAGGAAAATTGTGTTAGAGGTCTGCTACTGAAAACAAGCCTTTTTGGAAATAGTGATTGTAGGGAAATATGGAGAGGAAGAAGAAGGTTGGTGTTGTGGTGCTTCAAACGAAAATCATGGGGTGGGCCTTTAGAAGGCCATTAGGAATGGGTGGATGGAGTTTGCCAAAAGGGTGGCTTGAAAGGTAGGGAATGGTAGAAAAGTGTGGTTCTAGAAGGACAAGTGGTGTAGAGAGAATTCCTTGAAAGAGGATTTTCCAAGTTTGTACTCATTAGCCTCTTCTAGAGAAGCTTGGGTTGCCCAGTTGCGGGATGGGATAGGGGAAGTGGGTCATTGGAATCCTATTTTCACAAGACACAACAATGATTGGGAAATGAGAGATGTGGAAGCTCTATTTAGAATATTAAACGGACAAGCGCTTAGAAGGGATGATGAGGATGTCATGAATAGTTGGATATCAAAGAAAGGCCTCTTCACTGTCAAGTCCTTTTACTCCTCCCTAGCTCCTTGCAATGCTAGAGAGTTCCCTTCAAGCATTGTTTGGAATTTTGGGTACCGAAGAAGGTTAGCATTTTTGCTTGGGAAATTTTTTGGGGGAGAATCCTAACTATGGATCAACTAAAAAGGAGGGGTTGGTCTTTACCAAGTAGGTACTTTATGTGCAAAGCTGAAAAGGAATCAACAAATCATTTACTTCTTCACTGTCCCAAGGCAACCATGATTTGGCAGCTCATCTTTGTTCTTTTTGGTGTTCAATGGGTCATGTCTTTTTCTATCAAGGACTCATGACTCTTTTGTTGGGAAGAAAAGGAAAAAAGCATGGAATGCAGCCCCATTGTGTTTATTTTGGACCTTATGGAGGGAGAGAAATAGAAGAGCCTTTGAAAACACCGAACTAACGAACCAAGCTATTTTACGGACCTTTTTGCACATGTTTTTGGATTGGGTCAGGGTTAATGTAGGCTCTAGCTTGTTGTCTTTACTTGATTTCATTGATTGGTTGGGGTATAAGTAAGGTGATGATTTTTGTGTTTTCCTTCTCATTTTTAGCCTTTTAGCCTTGTATACATCGTGTATGCTTTTAGGTGTGTGTTTTTGGCTTTCTTAATACAATTGCATTTACTTATAAAATAAAAAATAGATAGGGTGATGAGCAATCCTAGCAAAGGCTGGTTTCCAGTCCTTTTTTCTACTCCACTTGTACCCCCTCTCTCCCTCTCTCTCTCTCTATGGAAAATTTCCAGGTTATATTTGTTTGAGAGAAAAATAGTTCTACAAAAAACTTTTCCAAAAAACCTTCCTCCCTTTAAGGTACAGTTCATCTTCATGGATATTTTAACATAGAGTTTGGGAAAAGCTTGTCAGTCCAGACAAAAAAAACCTTTTACAACCAAAATTTATGTTTATCGGGGAAAAAGACCTCCCCAAAAAAGTTTTACAAGGATAAGGCACATACCGGTGGGGACATACAAAGATCCAGATGCAAGACTGGATGCTGCAGTTATTGCACTGAAAACAGAACAAGTCCAGTTCAATATCCCGCTGTTTCCTAGAGCTGATTGGTAACTTCTCACTCCATCAAAACATTCAAAAAACTGGTCTACACTGCAAATAAGTCAACAAACCGATACACCAAACATATTAGCATTACTTGAAGTATCTGAACCACAATGAAATACTGAAACAACAAAGTTGGTGTTGGGAATTAATGGAAGAAATAGAAAGCAACTGAGGGAAACTCTCACATGACATTTCCAAAATGGTGTTGGTGATGCTTGGGAGGTTTACTAGCCATTTAGATGCATTTAAGCATCCTAATATAGTTTTCTGGTAGAGAGAGAGAGAGAGAGTGTGTGTGTGTGTGTGTGTGTGTGTGTGTGTTTCCTTCGTAAATTTTGTTATTGCTAGCCTTTGTTTATAAAGAAAAAAAATAGCATTATAGATATAAAAGCGCTAAAACAAAAAGAAGGATGGAAGCTTCTTCCACTAGATACAGTGCCCAAAAGAGGGGAAATGAGAAAGACTGAAAACAGGCGGGGGAACAGCTTGAAACCCCTAGACAATAGCCCAGGATTATCAGTGGGAAGATCATCATCAACAAAGCAAAAAAATGGATAAATCTCCCCTCTTGGCTAATCTATCAGCTTCTTTGTTAGCCGTACTAAACTGTAGGAGATAGAGCATGCCACTACTTTAGTTCTTTACAGAATTCACTTTATTTTATTTTTTTGATAGGCCATTGTTAAAGCAATAATTGACATCAAAGTTACTATAACATTATTGCTTGTGATATTCATTGATTGGATGGGTTCCTGTTGAGGGAGGGGCTGTTTTTTTGTACATCTTGTTTGAACGGTTTTTTGTCTCAGCTGTAAGGGGGTAACCGGTAAGTGTCCTTTTCTTGTACATCTTGAGCCACTATTTTAGTGCCTCTTTTTAATACAATACCTTTACTTATCAAAAAAAACATTATTGCTTGCGATATTCTATCCAGTTACCATCCAAACAAAAGTATCCCAATGTGTTCATGCTAAAGTAACAATTAACTAAGAGTTTTTACCTCTATATCCATTTTATTTGGAAGTTGAGATTGTTTTTATTTAAGGGTTCGAATGAGTATTTATGGTTTGAAGGTGCATAAAAGGGATTGGCTTCTATCCTTTTTAAGTTCATGAATGATCACTAGGAACTTGCAATTTTCCTTCTTTTCTTTTTTTTTCCTCTTTTTAGCAATCTATTGAAAGAGTGCCAAGAAAAGGGTTAAACCCTATGTATACAGGAAGTATACGCAAAGAAAACAAACACAAAAAAAAATCAACAGGTAACTACAAGGCCAAAAAACCCACAGCTGCCCGCAGCTAAGACTATCTAAGAAGCCAAAAATTGACAAATTTCCCAAATCTAACAAAGCATTGGTCCATTCCAAAAGGGCTCTAATGAGGTTCTCCTTTAAACTCTACTCTGAGAGCTCTTCACCATTAAAGATTCAATGGTTACACTCTTTCCAAATGTACCAAAACAAACACAGGGGAGTCATCCGCCAAAACTGGTGTTTAACCTCGTCTAGGGGGGTTATTGACTTCTTTTTTGAGTGTGATTGCCAAGGTTTCTCCTTCTGCTTCTCCATTGTCTTCTCTTTATTTCTTTGAGAATGAAGACTAGTGTTCTGTTTGTAATTTAAATCATATATAAACCCCTAAATCAACAATAATTTAAACCCTTATTTTCTAAGGCCCAGTTCTTCTACCAATTCCAATCATCCATGAATTTTTGGACAGCAAATCCTAAACCCAAATCCATTATAGTGCTGAATTCTTGACCATCCTGTATGGTTAACTCCACCCTGGTGGACATTTCAATCCCAACTTTAGGCCTTAAATGGATTCCTTTTCTTGAATCAGGCAAACTTGTCATTTTTGCCCCTGTTTTCTTCTATTTTTTTGAAAGCAAGGCTCTTTTCTTCTTCTGCTAAGAATCATTGGTTCCTTAATTTTGTCTCAAAATGTTTCTGGTTTCATCATCATCATCATTATCTACTTTTTCTTGCTCTAAGGAATTATGATGTTCAAAAATTGCTTCTATTTTTTTTTTTTTTTTTGGATAGGTAAATTTTTGTCCTCATTGGGACTTGAACCTAGAACTACCTACAAACCCTTCTCATCCCTTTACCACTTGAGTCAGGCCTCAAGGGCATGTTGTTCAAAAATTGTTTAGCTTAGATTTGCCAAAGTTGTTTCTCGGGTTCATGATTATTTAGTCGGATAAATAAATATGGGGCTAATTTATCACAGATTGGGAGTGCATTTGGAATCTCCTAAAGAAAGAATAGGTTCTACATTTTAGCAGTATAAAACATTGAGTATAGCTATTGCATTCTCAGAGCTCATACTCACAGCAATTTCTTTTTATTTTATTTTAATAAATGCATATATATGATATGAGCCATTCCCTGTTACAGGTTAGTGGATGATGCAGGTTTGAGAACAATTATCAAATATTTCTGGTGCAAGTATCACCGAGTGATTTCCCTAAATTGCAGCTGTGATCAGAAATTTGAAAGCACGAGAAGGAATACCAACCTTGCCCCAAAAGCTACCTCCTCTTCTTTCTGGTCATTGACAGAAAATGGCACCCAATCTGATATAAGATGCGGTAGCAGAATATCTGTCACCGATTCTTGCCCCGTTGTAGAACAGAAGTCTGCAGCAAAATTCTCACAAGTTGGTATCACCTCATCAGTAGCAACTGCAGCAGAAGCCAAGGTTGATGAATGGCAATAAGATGCCAAATTAGAAACAGATTCAGTTGTCTTGTGATGGATACGCTCTTTGCCATCCAGCCCATCCCTACCCAAACTCTTAAGAGATTCCCATAAAAGTAAGAACCAGTTAATTGTGCTTGGTTGAAATCTCAATTCTATGGGATCAATATAAACATCCGCATCTACTTTGTGGATGTCTAATGAACCATTCTTCCAAGGCATACTTAATTTTACAGTCCCTGAAAATCCACCTCCTTCCCCTGTCAGGATTGGAGTTGTAGCATTTGATGGACAAAACCCAGAAAGCAGTTCACTGAAGCTTCCTGAAGTACATGGAAATGATGTTTGATGGTCAACATCATCAATTTGAAGAAGTTCGATTATTGCTCCTTGAAATTTTATGAAGTTTGTTAGTCGACTTATTCCAAGAAAGCTCTCAACCCTTGCATCGCCATTCGAATTATCATCTTCAGAAACACATGTCCCACATTCTGTTTCATCGATTCTAAGAACCAAGGCTTTTTGAAACCCTGTCTTCTTTTCATTCTTCTCCGAACATGGATCAAAGGCAACAATAAGTTTTCTTACCTTCACATGGAAGCTTGTTAGCAACCATTTCACCATCTTGGCAATTGTCTTAACACCTTCATGGACATCCAAAGAAGCAGAAGTTGCAGCATTATCCACCATCTCATTCTCAAACTTTCGAAAGTCTTGGCTGATGTCATGGTTACCAACTTGATTGTGAACAGAAGTTTCATCTCCGCTTGAAGGATTATTCTCCACACATGGGCCAAGAACAAGCTCAAGTTCATCTACATCAATCTGAAAACCATTAACCTTCCAAGGCATTTTAACTGAGAGAGAGCCAATTGATCCTTCTTTTACAACAACAGCTGCTGCTGCACCTAACTGCACAAGGTAATATAATTTTAATAACTTGCATTTAAAGTGAGACAAAGAATAAAATTGTTTACAAAAGGTGTTTTATAATTCAATGATACAGCCCAAACGGTAAGCTATAAGCCAATTGATTATATATAACCTATGGTACATAGACTTTGGGTGTGTTGGCATATCTTTTTTGATGTGTTGTATGAGACTCCCATCAGTTTAACCTCCAAAGATTAGGACTCGATAGCACCGTTAGACAGTTGAAGTTATCTAATCGAGTCATCTTCTGTGCCTCAGAGAAAAGAAGGTAAAACAACATTGCCTCCATGAAAATTTTGCTCACTTTGAAATATTAATATAACAATCCCTCAGTTTCTTGAGGATGAGGCATATGTTGCTAAAGATGAATAACGATTTTAAACTTTTCATTACTTGGGAGATTATTAACCCAAAACCTATTTCAATTCATTGTGCCCAATACAAAGATATCGGATCAGTTGATGCGAACCTTCCAATTTTTCGGGACAAAAGAACGGCTAAAACATGCTGTTCAAAATTCTCTTTTCTTTCCTTCCCTCGATTTTTTAGGTAAGGAACAGAAACAAAAAATCTTTTATAAAATTCAAGTTATTGATATAGCCAAAAAAACAGAATTACACACGAAGCTCCCCCACAAACACAGTATAAGCAGTCAATCGAAAAAATAGGCAACTCACCATCTCATAACCAAGTAAAAGGGAGGGAGAGCAGATAAAATTCAGTATCTTAAATTTTCCACTTTTTGGGAACGAATAAAACAAAAGCAATACCGAAACCATACAACACAAAATTCAAAAAAAAAAAAAATACTTTTCACCCCAGATGTCCCGGGAACCCAAACAAAGGCAAACTCAAAGAACCAAACGCACCTTCTGGTTAAGATAATCGACATTGAGCGCGACATCAGAAAGCTGAATGGTGCCGGCGCTGAGCTGCACGTCGAGCTGGTCGAGATCGACGTCCCCCAATATGAACTGCCCCAATTTCTTCTTCAACAAGAATTTGCAGACGCGCTTGATCGCCCACTGGGAGAACATCTCCTCCGCCGATTTGGCGAAGTTCCACGGAAACATCCGGAATTCTCCTTAATTCTAATCCCTAGGGTTTTGCTAAGACAAAATAATTAGGGTTTCTGATGGATTTGCTCGTGATGGAAGCTGCCAACCTCCATCAAGAGCAGAGAAGGAAAGAAAAAAAAAAAAAAAGGAAAAAGAAAAGAGAGAAACAAAAACGAGGGCTTTTTTCAGTTATATGGGGAAAAAGAGCGAAGAGATCTAGCCGAGACGGACGACTTTGTTGTGTTTCCGTGTTCCGTTTGTATTGTCGTCTCCTAAAGTTTTATTAATTTGATTCAAATAGAAATTGCGATGAAAAATCATATAATAAATATAATTGGTGCCAATCATATAATAAAGGGACGTATTTATTATTTTTAAGATTTTTTTATTTACTTTAAGAATAATAATAATAATAATGTTTGTATTTTAATTAAATTATATTATATATATAGGAGATTTTTGTGATTTAATAAAAATAAAGGATAAAATTCAATTATTAGAAATTGTGATGACAGGGAGTCTTTTTCAAGTTACCCATCGACTTCCACGTGCAAAAATAGAAAACCTTCAACAAGGGGAATCTTTTGGCCGTTACAGTATGTGTCATCGGTAGAAAACCAGGTCATGCGGAATTGATCTTGAAATCAAACTTCACTCGTGTACAAAAAAATAGCTTCCAAACTTTTTTTTAGCTATTTGAGAAACAATTGAAATTTAATAAATATTATATATATATATATAATTTTCCTTCTCGTAAATAAAAAATATGTTTTAATATATGAAAAAAAATCATAAAAATAAGAACATAAATTTATAAAATATAAATTTTAATGGATTATCTAAAAATAATTAATAATTTATATCATTATCTTTTAATAATATAAATATTATATTTTAATGATATAGATATTATTTTTTATTATTTTAAATACTATATTTGATCAGATAAAAATTTAATTATTTTTATAAGATTTTTTTAATTATATTTTTGTGTAAAAAAAAATCATTTATATTTAAGCATGATGAATTAGATACACTAGTTCAGATGTCTAACAAAAAAAATCCGAGCTGAACTAATAGAAAAATAAATATGCGATAAAATAAAGATTCTCTCAACACTTAAACTTTGTTTTAAGATGTATTATGAACTTATTTTTTATATTTTAAAAATATATTTTGTATGTAATATTTTATTTTTTATGTTTATATAATTTTTTTTTTAAGCCGTTACTGGAATAGAACAACTAAACAAATTTATTAAAAATATAGCGTGTGCGCGCGTGGTGATGTGATACATTTCTTACTCGGGAAGGGTTGGAGTATCAGTTAGATTGGAGGCCAAATAATTTATAAAAATAACTGTTGGAGACGTATCAACTTTGAAGTGAATGATTAACCGACAAGGAAAAATACATTCAATAAAGTCAAAGTATTCATTATTTATGTGGTTTGCTTTGTCTTGTTATTCACTACAATGACAAAAAAAAGGCACACTGATTCCTCTCATTTGATTCAACCATAGTTTAGGCAAGGTAACAACAAAGCCTAGAATAAATAATATTATGAGATAGAAAAAAAATGTCAAATGTGGGGATCTTTGGGCTTTGCTTCTGGCGTAGAGGATATACATGACAAAAAAAAAAATTGACTTGTCCCCAAAGGTAAAGGGCTCGTCGATGAGTCGATGCCTCGTCATTGTTCATTGTTATCCAAGTGCACAAAACAAGTAGACCATCCCCAAATTATTAAAAAGATGATTTATTTGGTAGATTTTTTGGGTATGATTTATTTGGTAGATATTTTTTTGGGTATATTATATTTTATATAAAATTGAGAATATTTATTGATAATATTATTTGTTCTTAACCTAAAAGTACTTGACGCTTTAAAATATATTTACAAAATTGAGAGGAGTTTAAGGTGGTGTTTGTTTTTTTACTTAATTGTAAATAGAAGATTAATGCTTAATAGTGTTAAATATTAAGTTGTTTATTTTTGTAATATTTTATTTCTATTAAGTATTAAAAAGTAAAGAAAAACCAATATGTTATTTTTTCTATTTAGAAAAAACTACATATTTTGGTTTTTTCTATTTAATAAAAAGTTTATAATAAGTCATAAAAAAGTAGAAAAACAAACAACCTAATTTCTGAAAACAAATTAACAAATACAACCTAAATATATATAATGTTAGGAACTCTTTCCGCTATCCTATACATCACAATAATATAACAGACAAAAATGGAAAATAGAAAAATACAATAATAATGTGCTAAAATTTATGTAGAAGGAAATACCTAAATCATGACATTTTAGGAAATAATTTTACACTATACCTTTTTGAATCACATGTCATTATTGGCTTTGAGAAATTTTATTTTTTATAGTCAAGGTACTGTCACATGAATCAATCATTGCCTTGTTTAATGGCAAAGAAATTTTAAAAAGACTTATTTGGTTTTGACAAATTTAAGAAAAGAAAAATATAAAGGGAAAATATATGAAAAAGGAAAAAATAAATAAATAAAAGGTTATAAAATATGAAAATTTATCAAATTATGAAAACGTGTGAATGATGATTGATATTGATATATATATCTTTTAACTCCCTATAAAAAATAGATTAATGAAAATTCATCTCGTTCTCTTCCTATATTCTATTCTATTTTTCTTTGAATATTTTTTTTTTATTCTCTCGCAATTTCTTCTTCTTATTTTTTTATTTTACAATATGTTATCAACACGAATAATTTTTATAAAAAAAATAGAAAGATTTTTCTCTATTAATCTCTACAAAAGATAAATAAAAATACGTTCTTTCAAATAAATAGAAAAACTATTCTCTTTTATTTCTCACAAACAAAAATAAAATAAAATTATGAGATAAATTATAAATTATGGGGTAAATTCATAACTAGAAGTTATGAAAAATATGTGCAATCTTTATAACCAGAAGTTTATGGAAAAAATTACAAAATTACAAATACATGTCAAAAAGTTATTTATATGATCTCTAATTATTTATTTTTAATTATACATGTCCAAAAGTTATTTATTTTTAACTTGAAGTTATACCAAACAATGTTATATAGCCAGAATCTATAAAATAAACAAATAAATAAATGTTCATAGGCTAAAGCTATATATAAACTATATAATGAAAGTCCATAGTCCAAAACTATGCACAAATCTACACAATGAATAGTTCATAGTCTGAAGTTATGTACAAATTTACGTAAAAAAAAAAACAATTCATAGCCTGAAGTTATGTATAAATTTAAATATTTTATTGTTCTAACAAAATAATCATAACCTAAAGCTATGAAATATATTAACTTTTAATTTCTTTAATTTATTTTAATATTGTGTAATTAGAAGTTATACATAATTAATTCATAACTTGAAGTTATGCACAAATTTACATAAAAAAAATTGTTTATAACCTAAAGGTATGTATAAATTTGCATATTTTCTTGTTTTGACAAAATAATCATAACTCAAAGTTATGAAAAATATTGGCTTTTAATTTTTATTTCGTATTCACTTATTTTTCACAACATGAATTATTAAACAATTGTTTCATAACTAGAAACTATGCATACAATTTTTAATTGATTATATAACCAGAAGTTATATAAATATTATTATTCATAACCCGAAGTTATGAAAATAAAAAAAAATTAATATTTTTTGTGCTAATCAAAAGTTATGTCAAAATTGTTAATATGTATTTTCTTATAACTAGAAGTTATAGATAACAAAACTGTTAACTAACAATTTTATGAAATTTATATAATCGAAAGTTAACTGTTTTTTAAAAGAAAAAAAAATATATTCCTTATATAATATTTGAAAATTGTAGATTAGATATGAGCGATCTAAGCATTTGTTTACCCATGTGAAGAGATAAAAATTGTTCAAATTAATTAGAGTGATGTTATTATTTTCACTGTTAATCTTAATTATCCGTATGACTCATAATTATCATTGCCAAAATATAAAAAGAGTCCGTACGGTGTGAACTTCGCTTTGACAAATTTGATCGACACTTGTCACCATCAAAGTTCGTTTTGAAAATAATAAATTTTAAAATGATTAAAGCGTTTTATTTTTTTCCATGTTGTCGAAAAACCTAACGATTCGAATAATTGAAAGCATATGCATTCTGATTCACAAAAACAAAAATATTTGCACCTTTTCCACGTTGCAGTATTGTCAGACCGCTCGCTAGATTTGAGCCAGCACCCTGCAGTACAATACGATGTCGCTTCAGTGTACGCAACGAGACTAGCGAATCGACCTTGTAGGCCAAGCTGTCCCACACCGAAACGGGGTCTGCCGCTTCAAAATTTACACGTGTCAATGACAGAGACTATTGGATAATATTTCTAACAGGGGTTCGCACGGTCGCACCCGAGGCCGGCTCAGTATATAGGCGGGTTGAAGATTTCGAGGAAAGCATAGCGGAGTCTTCGATCTTCATTTCGTCGTCTCCTGGAGCAGCAGAGGGATGGAGCTCAAACCAGGTCTATCAGCTCTGGTCACCGGTGGAGCCTCTGGAATTGGTAAATCACATGATCGAGAATTTGATCTTGAGTTTTTGATTGATCGAGTAATCGGTAGTGTTGTTTTGTTCTGTTGAAATCCATGCGATGCAAAAGGAATTGACCTTCTTAGCATGTAGTTGAAGGTTGATTGAGTGGACTGATTTCTCTTGATAATTTCCATGAAATGGCAAAAAACTGGTTAGCGATTGTGCTGGGAGAAAAGTAACTGGTATCAAGGTGTTTTGTTGCTGGAATGAGTTTGTATGGCCTCCATTTTAGACTTCAAAACATGGATTTATTTTTCTCCTCGTTAGTATAATTCAAGAAAAAAAAAACAGAGAATACTCCATAGTGATTACATGTTATCTCCAAGTCAACCCTTGGTGGTAATGAAGTACAAATGCAAAATAAAGAAATATAGGAAAGAACACAATCATGGCTAATGAGCAAGCTGGAGAAGGCATTGATACCCATTGTTATACTGCTTGAGCAACGAAGGAGGAAGGAGTCTTTGAACAAAGGATATCGTGGTTTTACTAACAGTTTGGGATTGGAAATATAGCGGTGTTGGTACACAGTTTGGCAGTGGACTAGGAGTATTAGATTGCCTTCACTCATTATGTACCTTTACTTTAATGGGAGTTTCACTTCAATTTTGAGAACTCATCTTCCTGATTTTGTATCAGGGTTTCCATCGTTAATTAAATAATTTATCTGTTTTATGTAAGAATTTTGGATTGCTTATCTATGTTAGTCTGATATACTGGGCTGTGGATCCTTTGTTCTGCTTCAATAATATATAAAAATATCATGTTCAGGTATGAATGTAAGAGTAGACAACATATCATCTATCAAGAGGATGCATAATGGAATCCTGCAAATTCTAAAATGTGACTGGATTCATTTCTTATATTCTAGGACTTGGCTCCTCTTTTTAATTGTCGTGGGTACCAAGTGTTGTAGCTGCTGTTGATTGTAATGTTTTGCGCAATATGCATATTTTAGTTTTCCAGTCTTATTAATCAATGAAAGTAGCAGATTGCATAATTTGGTTGTAATGTGGTGGTTGACATGTAGGTAAAGCTATTAGCTTAGCTTTGGGAGAGAAGGGAATATTTGTTACAGTGGTTGACTTCTCTGAAGAAAGGGGAAAGGAAGTCGCATCCCTTGTTGAAAAAGAGAATGCCAAATTCCACCCAAAGTTGGGATTTCCATTTGCTATGTTCATAAGATGTGATGTGACTAATACAAGTAAGTGAATTTGTAATTTGTTAGTGAAGTATAAGATGAAATTGAACTAGTCCAACCAGTTTTTCTTTTTTCCTTTATTTTTATTATTTCCTTTTTCCATCTAAGCTAAATGTTGGAAGTTGGCATTATCTTTAAGATCACTGTTGTAGAAGAAATCATTTTGAAAACAAAGTTTCTCCATTTTTCCTTTTGTTAAAGGGGTTTTTATACATTAATGTTCTGTAGTTTTGTGGTAAAAACTTTCAAGCTATATGATATTGTCTTGGATCTGTTCTGTCTATCAAAAAAAAATTGTCTTGGATCTGTTCTAGCTTCATATGTGTTATCAGCACATCCATATAACAATTAAATTGCCCCAGGAATTTGTATTTTGTATAGAGAGAATATTCAAGGCTATATAGTTTCAGGTAGATGTACTTAATCAAGAATTATGATTTTTATGTTTCTTGCACATTTTTATAGTCACTCTATTTTTGAAAATGGTAAATTTTATTAATCAAATGGACATACTGAAATAAGCGGAAAATCATAAAAGCCTATGAGGAAAGGGATGGCCACCATACAAAAAGTCATTGGCGAAACCATATTCATGTTTCTAAACCTGTCTATTCATCACATTAAGGACCCTCTGCTGTGGCATTGCCCTTCTTCTTCCTTTCTTTTTTTTTTTTTTTTATGGCGTGGATTGTTACTTCTCTCAAATCCAATCATAATTCACAAGGATATAAATATTAAGGCTTTGGTATGTGTTGACAATGGAGAGGGCCAATTGCAAAGCTCTTTTAAATTGATTGGGCATGAGGAGTAGATCATGTTCATAGAAATCACATCTTTTAATTGAAGAAAGCAAAAGAATCGTAGAAACAATAAACTTGTAGTAAATAAGGTAACTTCAATTCTATTTTGGCAGCTCTTTTTACTGATCACCTCCCTCATTATCATCTTTAGACTATTTAATTTTAAGTTTCTCATTTTAATTGATGATTGTAAGAGAAACTATTTTCTTTTATTTTAATTTTTATTTGAGATGGTGGGTTGTTGAGGGAAGATGTGTAATGCACAAAACCATAAAGATGTGGATTCATCTTAGCTTAGGGGGTGAGTTCTACAGGCTGAGAGATGGAAGTTATATAAAGCATAGGCATTTTCAATCTAAAAGGGGGCATGAATTCTAGTCCAGTAGCTTGAAATTTAATCTCTTTGAACATGGCCTTCCAGGTATTTTTATAGAGTATTTATCATGGACAAAGGCCTGCGGCAAGCTATGTGGATCACAAGCTTAAAGTCTATCAGTAGTTCAAGGAAAAGTTATAGTTGCAGCACTAACTAATGCTTGTAGTTCTGTCCAGTGTGGCAAGTGTCAACCATGGATGCATTATGAAATATGTGTTACATTGTTTTCCTAGCGTGTATTGTGGGCCAGAACAGTTTAAACTTTAAGGTCAAATTGGCAACTTAACATAGTCCCAAGGCTCTGTTTAACTAGAATTCTCAATTTTGAGTCTCTCATCTGTTTATCTCTAGTTTGTAATCTATGGCTTTTCTCTCCATGTGTGGTTATGGGGCAGCACATAAGGGGGGACATGTTAGTGTCTTAACATACATGAATCCTTACCATGAGACATGATGGTCCAACCTTCCTCTTAGGTTGGTTGAAGCGACACATGCTGCTCTGTGCTTGTTGAAGCAATAGGTCCTGCTCTTTTATTTGTGTCTTGGAAGAAATTGTCTCAGATAAACTCTAATATCAGTAAATAGTTATTTTCCTCATGTATTTAAAGAGTTATCATTTACTATCAAGGAAGGAAGAACAAGAAAACATCATTAAGTTTCCCAACATGCTAGGTGATATCTTTTAAGGTTTTGAACTCAAGTCATTTATTGAGGTAAGATTTGTTTGTCTTTGTTTGATAACCAAGTTTCAGCCATGGTATCGATTTTTTTTTTCACACTTAGGAGTTAGATTGAATATTGGTTGCTTCAAACATTTATTTTGTTGAAGTTCAAAGGCATGCTTTAAAAATTTCTCAGATGAGGCCAACGACAATGTTGGCATTTCCTTCATAAGTTCTCCACATAGGCAAATCTCAGGGGTTGGGATGCTGTTGAGGGAATGTTATATCCATTGCCAAAAGTAAGGTAAATATAAGGATATAACACTGGAAGTGACTGATGATATATTACCAAGGGAAACACTCATTGCTAGTGTTAGTTTATGATTCTAATGCCAAAAATCTTGGAAAATTATTAGAATATTCAATTTATTTTTTTTATTGGCATTTTGTTTCTTTGTTTTGCTTTGTTTTTATTTTTATTTATTTTTTATTTTTTTGAGTACATGAAACAAAATTGAAACCTTCCCTATCCCCAACCCAATCCCCTTGCCACTTGAGTTACACCTCAGAGGCTGTTATGTTATCAGCTATCCAAATCTTAAGTTTTGCAAGTCCAGTCATGCTTTAAAGCTCATTAATCTTAAAAGAGTTGGAGGATCAGGTATCTATACCTATTATTCGAGTTTATGCAAAATAAGTAGGATGTTTTCATAGCAAACTTACTATTTTTTTGTGAACTTCTTCTCTAGTATTTCAATATTTTAGTGTTATTTTGTCCTTCTTATATTGATGAACTAGTTTAAATTCACAATAAGGCAGCAGCATTCAAATAGTTTTGGTATCTTTCCTAAACAGGAGAATTGGCTGCTGCTTTCAAGAAGCATTTAGCAACATATGGAGGGTTAGACATCTGTGTAAACAGTGCGGGAATTGGCACCCGTGAACCATTCCATAAGGATCAAACTGAGAACTCTGGTTTGTGGAGACGAACCATTAATGTGAACCTGGTAGCAGTTATCGACTGCACTCGCCTGGCGGTATGTTTGAATTTGGCTGGTTTTCAAGGCTGACTGTCATTTTATAGGTTTTAATGGAAGTGGGTTCTTGTTAACTTAGATACTTACATATATTAGCATGGTTTGCCTGATAATTGATCTTATCATGGTGGATTGAACCCATTAAGGAGACTCGAATTTTGAAACTTACATATTCTAAAATCCTAATCTCTGTTAGTCATTCTATTTGCTAACTGTCACATAATGATAACAGATTCAAACCATGCAAGCTGCGAAAAAGCCTGGTGTAATTATTAATATGGGATCTGCTTCAGGTCTTTATCCGATGTATCTTGACCCTATCTACTCTGCCTCCAAAGGTTTGTTTTTTCTATAACTTTAGGCTTGTGATTTTTCCTTTAAACATTTTTTGGTTTCTACCTTTGTATGATGCACTGATTAACAAATATGGGATCCTAGCATGTGCACAATCATCTATCTTCTGCTTCTTCATATGCTTTTTGATCCTGATGAGGTTTTATTTCACAGGTGGTGTGGTTCTATTTACCAGATCACTTGCACCTTATAAACGCCACGGAATTCGTGTCAATGTGCTTTGCCCTGAGGTAATTTCAAACATTTTAGGATTGTGAAAGGAGAACTGTTGAGATTTTAGAATGTACTCTTAAGTTGTGTCGTGAACTTTGTATTATTTTATGTACATGGTACATATGCACATATGTATGCCTTCGATTTCTTGGAATTTCCAGTCTGATGGGATTGGATCACCGCCTTTTGAACAATATCTCATCTTCTTTAACCTGAAAAGCAATTGGCCCTTTGGCTGGCCATTGTCAGGTATTCAAACTTTTCATTGCCTATCAAAAGAGGGGGGAAAACTTCTCATCAACATTAATAAATCCATCCTTGCAGTTTTTCATTTCAGCTACTTTCTCTCTTGAAGCATAGTTTGTTTACCAGATGTTGGATGAGAATTTCTTCTTTTCATATATTCACTGAATCTCTTGGTTGAGTTCTTCAAATTATCATGTTTTTGAAGTTTAGGATTTAGTGTGCTTTGGAAATCTGATTATAATAAAAAATTGAACTTCTTTGTATTCATGATTTTACTTCTTCAATATCTAAGCTTGGTTTTTTAGATTGAAAATATATGCTTACTGTGGAAGCACATTATAATAAACTTTTTTGAGTCATTTGGAATGGATATACATTGAGGCAACCATTTTTTTTTATAGGCAAAAGAGCACTATAGATAAAAGAGCCAAAAAAAGGCTGCACAAAGCACACAGGAAGTATACATGTGTGCTCTAAAGAAAAAACATGAAAACCTTACCCTTAGTGCCAACCTAACCAATCGATAAAATCAATCATAGACAAGGGCTCAAGCCCTAGACCTTTGGTCCATTCTAAAAAGTTACGCAAAAAAGAGGACTTCAACTCTTGATTTGAAAGCTCAACATTTTCAAAAGTCTTTCTATTTCTCTCTTTCCAAATAGCCCAAAACAAACAAAGGGGAGCAACATCCCATGCCTTCTTTCTCCTCTTTCTGACAGAGCAACTATGCCAACTAAGAAGTGTTGCTTGGACTGAAGTATGCAACACCCAGACCACTCCAAACAAGGAGAAGACCAACTACCATAACAAACTTGCCTTAAAACCATGAATAAGGATGTGATCGTAAGATTCCTCCTTGCCTTTGCATAGAAAACATCTATCCACCAATGTCCACCCTCTCCTCTTGAAGATGTCCTTAGTTAGAATCCCTTTCCAAGTTCCTTCCCAAATGAAAAAACTCACTTTTGTTAGAGCCCAGGGATTCCAAATAAGCATTGTTCCAGAAAGATTTTAAACCCCTTTGAACTATCTCATCATAGAAAGATTTAACTAAGAACTTGTCTCTCTTTGTTGCCATCTACACTGCCTTGTCATCTACCTCCCTACTCACTAATTTACCTTGCAAACACAAAAGAAGTGCTTCAATACAACCCAACTCACAGTCTTGGAAACTCCTTACAAAACTAGGGTTCCAAAGCCCCTCATTATTAGCCTGCTCCCTAGCATCGCACACCCAAATCCTTTGAGGTGGCTATTGCGAACAACCATTTGAAGCCATTATTTATTTATTGTTCGTTTTTTGTTCCCTTCAATCAGTGCCTACATCAGCATTTATAGAGAGCTGAGATTGATTCACAGATCAAATCCAATGAAAAGACTACAATGAGGTTTTAGTGTATGTAACTCAAAGCAATTGTTATGAAGTGGCATGTGGCCCATTTTTTAGGTGCCTTCTATTTTAACCTCTTTGTTACCTTAAACAAATAATAAAAATAAAATAAAATAAAAAAATAAAAAATTGAGTGATAACTACTTCCACCATCCAATGAATGATGGAAAATGTTCAGTATTGATCCAAGCATCCATTCGTCTTTTTCTTTTGTGCTTTTCTTGAATGATGCATACAGTGTTGTTATGTATTGATCCAAGAATATTTCCTTTTTATTATGAGGAGATATACATTCATTAAACACGAGAGACAAATGCTTTTATCATCATATAAATGAGACACAATGCTATTATGTGTTGATATGAGCATCACTCTCTCTATCTCTTTTCTTTTTTTATTTTTTATTTATTTTCTTTTTCCCCCAAATTATATACCATTGCTATGTAACTGTTGCAGTTTGTTCAAACTGAGATGGGCTCAATCGTGGATTCTAAATTTATTGGTTTAATGGGTGGTTATGTGTCAATGGAAATGGTGGTGAAAGGTATGTCTTAAGTGTATTTTGCCAAGCAATTAATATATTATTTTCTGGAAATTGGAGAACAATTTCAGTTATTCAGATTCACAAATTTACTATCTCTCTCTCTCTCTCTCAGACACACACACACACACATGTAATTCTCTTTCACATTATATGATTTTTGCCCATTTCCCATCCTATATGCATCTTTGATTAGATATGTATGTTTATTTTTCGATTTTTATCATACTTATGTTTATTTTTCGTAAGATTTTTATCATACTTTGGATTAATGTCCTTTTTCACTTACTGATTTCATTCTTTGCTTTGCATGGCCTGGATTTGTGACTTCTCATCTATTTATCTTTCCCTGTAGCTGGGAATGCTTGAGAACTGATTATTGCTTACAATTTGCAAAGCATCATCACCATCATTATTAAGGTCTTACCCCAAGCGGCTGCAGCATTCCGTTTTACAATATTTGTTCTGCGAACTCATTTTTCAAATTAAACCCGAGAATTGAATTATGTTCTTAAGGCTTTCATCAACCTTTTTTTTGGTTATTCCTTGCCTTAAGAGCCTTCATTGCTGCACCGAATATTCCTGTGATACTGATAAGTATGTGAGACATGTAATGTGTATACTCAGGACAGTTAAAAAACACTCCACCTTGAACACGTTTTACCAAATCCATTTTTTTATCAGAACATTTTACCAAACCCTAGTTGGTTCAATAAACTTTCTCCTTCCTCGAAGTGTCCCTCAGATTGTTGTCTGCTGCATATACATCCTATTCTTCCAATGGAAACAAGCACCTTGCTCCAGAAACTTAGTGTTAGGATTCATTGGAGTGGTCTAGGATAATCTTTCTGACCACAGAATGGTAGCAACAGACAAAGAGACCTGAGATAAATTGATAAGAAGGTGTTAATGTCACATTGCCTTTAAATTGAAGCTTCCCATTTTATGGAGTGGTTAATACCTTATTGTCTTTAAATTGAAGTTTCCCATTTTAATTGATGAGAAGGGTTTTATACCATAAAATTTTTCCATTCGATTAGGTTTTACTTCTTTATTTTAATACTTTTCCTATTAAAGAGAAAAATTTTCCTTTTTTTTTTCCTTTTGGCTAGCAATGTACCATATTTTGGATCATTGATGTCGCTTATAGTTTGCTACTTAGCTACAGTTTTAGCATTTTGTAGTAACCTTAATCAGGCTATAATTCGGCCATCTGTTAGTGTACTAGGTGGTTCTATCTTTAGAGCCATGAGTCATCCTTGTGAATCAAATTGAAACCTCATTTGGATATGTTCAGAATATGATATATCATGTAGGTGGGTACATTGGTTAGCTTGACAAAAGATTCGATCTGTTCTAAGTATTTGAATGCTATTCTCTGTTCTTGAACAAAAGAAATTGGAATAGAGAAGATGATTATACGTCCAATTTATTAACAATCACATATTCTAGATTTGGCTTTATTAACATGGATAACTAGGACCTCTTAAGCTTTTCCTTGTTAGGGGCTAGGGCAATGCTAAGGGGTGGAGGGAAGGCAGGGGTGGTTTTGGTTGGTTGGAGGTTGTGGTAGCTTAAACATGTTATAATGGTTTTGAATGTCAAGTGGCATGATTAGAACTTATAGAGGGCTTATTAGATCTTTCTTTCTGTATGCTTCTTTTGTCATGTATAGATTTGTCCTAGAGCACTAAGGAATATACAATGTTATTGGTAAATGTGTACCTCTATTGTACAGTTCTTGATTTTAAAAAACTTTTATGAAATTTTATCTAGTTCATGAGTGCAATGGCCATTCAATCTCAACCCATGTGTTATAATTTTTATGTTCCAACCATTAATTCTTTTTTAGGTGCTTTTGAGCTTATAAGTGATGAGAGGAAAGCTGGATCATGTTTATGGATCACAAACAGGAGAGGAATGGAGTATTGGCCAACTCCCATTGAAGAAGCAAAATACAGGTTGCCTATTTCAAAATCAAGGAGAAAAGTCCCATTCAAAGCTTCATTGAATCTCCAAATTCCTCAGAGTTTTGAGAAAGTGTAAGTACATATATCTTGAACTTCTAGTTTTAATTTTGAATGCATCATGTGAATAGTAGGTCATTCATTTGTTTACTACTTTGTTGGATAAGCAAACCTCAAGTGTGTATAGCTGCTGCATATGAACAGGAGCTTCTGTTTTGAATTTCTATGATGCACCATTTTTCAAAATCCCGCATTATGGAGGAATATTGGTTGAGGATTGTCATAGAAAAGCATAATGATGGGCAGTAACTAGTACACAAGGTTTTGGTTTATGTGGAATTTTGAACAGTTTACATGCGGTTGGTCAAAAAGTGAATATTAGAACTCAAAATGAAAAGAGATTCTTTTCTTGTCTCTTTTCTGGATCCACAGCTAAAGACCACATGATTTGGCTTGCCATGGGCATACGTATCAGATTTTAAAATCTTGTTCCTTGGGGAGCTTATATCTATCTAGAGGTGCTCCTTCATCCAAAATAAGAATCTTCTTCCTTAGGAAAGCAAGCTCCTTTAGGTAGGGATATGTGTCTCTTTCATCTTATGATGAGAACTGTATCTTCTTTCCTTGATAGGTAGGTATCTCCCTCATGTTGCAGCATTAGTTTCCTTTTTAAACTAGGAAGCAATCTCCTCCTATGGGTGTTTTCCTCATAACAAGTGCATTTCCATTTGTGCATCATGCTCACAGGCTGATGTTCTCTTTGGCATCCTTGGTGGACTATTTTATTTGTGCCTTGGATGACCTATAATCCTTTGGTCATTGTTGTTTGGCCATATTGGGTTATTGTAGTGTGAGATATGCCAGACCATGTGGGCATTTCCTATTTGAATTGCCCAAGGCTGGGTCGGTATGATTGGTTATCATCTGGCTGGCTTGTGCAAGGTCCCTTTGGAACTATTATTCTGTTAGATGGTAATGCTTGACTAGTGTTGGCTGCCAAAAAGTCAAAATTCAGATAAAGTGTGATGTTGGCTGCTAACAGATCAAACAATGGTGTGATCTAAAAATTTGGACTTGTGGAATTTGAGTGCAAATTTATTTATATACAGCACTTACCATAAATTTTAAGTGTACTCAACCAAAAATGTATGATCTAAATGCAGGGAAGGAGACACACGGTGTGGATTCATACTTAATCCCTCCTGTTTTATGATGTGATCCTCAAAATTAGGGAACGAATATTAGGTTCAGATAGAAAGATCTCTTCTGCAACAATGCATCCACCAAGACAACATTGCTTCTGTCAAAGGCATTTGATTTTCATTATTGACTTCCAAAGTTGCATACATTTCTTTTCAATTTTCCTAGACTTTCTTACTTTTCAGCAGAAACAATTGTAAATTGAATACCATACAATCATCAATTCCCCAACATGCATGGAAATATTATTCTTCACTTTATTTCTACCATCTATGTTATAGTGAAAGAAAAGATATCTTTACATCTTTCTTTTGCTATTTTCTTTCAAATGGTGCCACTTGCTTGCTAGTTAAAATCTCTCTTGTCTCTCATGCGGACCATACTAACTCCTGGAAAATGCTAAAACTATCCAATGCACCCAACTTTAATGTGTTACTATGGTTTTGTGATGTTAAAATAATATGACTCTAGATCCAAATTGCTATTGTTGATCTTGATATATTGTTCAATGGGGTGAAATTTGTAAAAAAGATGAAATTATGAGGCTCTTGGTCATGTTTGCTTCTTGAAGTTTTGAGAACTTAAACAGCAGCAATTAATCCTCAATAAAGGTTGGGAACTTGGGATCAACCTGATACTGTTTCACTGTAATGCACTCCTCTCCAAAGTGTTTGGTTATTGCTAAACTGAGACTGACTAAGTTAACAATTGAGGAAATTGTTACCACCCATCTTGAAATTTGCAAGTAAAGGAGCACATTTGGCCTTTATATTTCAGATGATAGACAGAGGGGAAGCTGGCATGATGCTAGTTGTTGTAGAGAACAGGAAACTTATTGGCAAGTGCATAGATTAATTGTGTCAAATGATACTACATATAAAAACAGATTGAGGTTCTGATTAAAACAAATAAATAAATAAAAACTGATTGAGGTTGGGGAGAGATTAAAAAGCCTAAAACTTAAGTTATGTGAACCCATATCAATTTCAAAATAAATGAAATATGCAGACATTTAAGCTTAGACTTTAATTTAAATCTGAATAGACTTTAATTTAAGTTTTAATGGAGTTTAAAATTTAATTCTAGATGATATATTCATTTTTATTAAGATCTGAATGCTATTAAATGTTAGGTTGTTTGTTTTTACATGTTAAAAACATTTGATTTTATAGAAGAGAAAAGGAAAAGGTGACCTTTTCTTTTTACTAAGAAAAAAACCACTTTTTTCAATTAATTCTCAGATTGTCTTAAAAAAAATGATAAATTAAAATGCAAAAACTTCTAAAATGTCTTTAAAAGCAAGTTGCTTTAAGACTTAAGTCAAAAAGCAAAGAAGGCCTTGCTCTGGATTTATGGGATTCAGTTTCAGCAATTACAGTATATTCTATTTTTCAGTAGTTTAGTTTGGTTTTTCCTAGAAGCTGGTCCTTGTTCAGTGAATTAGGAGATTTTTACTGAAGCTCATTATGAGTATGAATTTGGCAACTTGAGAGAAGCAACAATAAAGGAACAGTCTGTCTCCCTTGCTCTTACAGTATTCCACGCACATGATTTTTTGACAAGCTCTTCAAAAAATTCTGTAGAGTTTGGTATTTGACTTGGAATATACAGAATACCGGTATCGGCTTGTGTTCATCTTATGATTCCCTTTGCTGTTTGACACTTCATACCTATCATTCCTGACATTATTATCATTTAGCTTTTCATGCACGCATCATATTGGTTTTCCTTCAAAAAATTGGATTTATTGAACATTCAATTTGTTTGTAGAATTATTATTTTATTTAGTATTTATTTGCTTGACATTTAATTCTTTCTTGTCTCTAGAGTTGTCCACACCTTGAGTCACAATTTCCGTAGTGCAACCAGCATAGTGCGCGTGCCATTGAGATTACCAATCAAACCACACCATGTCCTTGTGAAAATAATTTATGCCGGTGTTAATGCTAGTGATGTAAGTTTGCCTACTTGATTTTACTTTTTGGTGCTTATTGAATATTCATGTACAGAGTTTGCACACTTATTGCTCTCTTCCCCGTATTTTGGATATATCTCTTAATTTAAACTTTCTTACAAGCCACTTAAAAACTATGCCAAATTGGGTGATCTAACTAAACAACTATGTCACTACATAAGGCCACTAGATTGCCTGCCATTACTAAGTTAGGACCGTATGATTGCTTGCCATTAATGACCCTTAAAAGCATGATGTGATGTACTAATTAGGATTTATCATTTATTTAATATGATTCCAGTTTCACTTTTATCTATCCTATTCCATGCATTACACTATTGAGCATTTTGGCCTAACATCTTTTAAATTGCATATGATTTAGGTGTATTAGGAGTTGCATGAAAGATCTAAGTTATGGATTTGTTGCAAGTAGATGATTTGTTCATAGTCAGTTCATAAACTTAGGCAATCTATTTGAGGTTGTAGTGTACCACCTCCTAATTGGAGGGATAATTAGTCTTGGTTATCATGATAAGTGCATCAGTGTGTACGGTTAGTTATATACTAAACAAGACTTATGGTGAGTCGTAACATAAGACTATTGGGTAGTCGTGACTTTACCAAGCTGTTATACTATGTGGTTTCTCAACCTTGAGAGACTATTGAACTTGTACCAAAATTTACAATGGTTTTGACCTATGGATGAGATCCTAAAATGATCATGTATTCCTTATGAATTAGATCACTGTTGATGGAAACCAATAGTAATAGGTATTCTTGATAGTAACACCATGATATCTTATGGAGTTTGTGATAATGTGTCTCATTGGGTGATTCTAAAGAAATGTGTTCAATTATATTGTGACCAAATAGTTCCTTAAGTGGAACTTGACATAAATTCTTTGTGAGTTAGAACATGTTAGTTGATTACACAATTGGAAGATCTATAATTGAAGGATGGTAAAGATAATCTTGTGAAAATTTGGAAAGTACAATTGTGCATACAGCTGTACCACTTAATTATATCGCTTAGTTGTGCCGTTAGTTGTACCACCGGTTGTACCGCACAAGGATGAAAATATCGGTAATTACAGATATATCGGAAAAATATCGACGGGTATTTTGGAAAATTTGATCAAAACTCATGGAAATGTAAGAAAAACCTCATAGCAATGTAATTAGAAATATAATAGACAATTTAAAGTTATTTTGTTGAAGAATTTGATATATGTATGATATAATTTGTGATATTAAATGTAATTATATCATGTCGATCGATAAGAAATGTGAATTTTGTAATTGTACACTCATTATGAAGCTTCATGAAAGATTTGATTTCATTAAATATCAATAATTTGTACATATTACAGTGCAATGACCCTTTAGTTCTATGAAAATCTACTAATTCATTCAAGATTTAAAAAATGTACTAATTAATTACGATTGAAAATATAAAAAAAATTGAAAAAATTGGGAAGCTACTAATATTGTTAATTAAGTTAATAAATTAACTAAACTAAATTAATTCTATGAAAATCTACTAATTCATTCAAGATTTTTAAAATGTACTAATTAATTCAAATGTACTAATTAATTACAAATGAAAATATAAAAAAAAAAAAATTGAAAAAAATTAGGAAGCTACTAATATTGTTAATTAAGTTAATAAATTAATTAAACTAAATTAATTCTATGAAAATCTACTAATTCATTCAAGATTTAAAAAAATGTACTAATTAATTCAAATGTACTAATTAATTACAAATGAAAATATAAAAAAAAATTGAAAAAATTGGGAAGCTACTAATATTGTTAATTAAGTTAATAAATTAATTCTATGAAAATCTACTAATTCATTCAAGATTTAAAAAATGTACTAATTAATTCAAGTGTACTAATTAATTACAAATGAAAATATAAAAAAAAATTGAAAAAATTGGGAAGCTACTAATATTGTTAATTAAGTTAATAAATTAATTAAACTAAATTAATTCTATGAAAATCTACTAATTCATTCAAGATTTAAAAAATGTACTAATTAATTCAAATATACTAATTAATTGGGAAAAATGTAATAATTCAGATCAATGCGGGGAAGCTGGGAGCCGTCGGATCAACAGCAGGTGCAAGACGCCATTTTTATCAAAAAATCAGCGAAAAATCGCCGAAATAAACCGAAACAAAAGGAAATTTCTCCGAAATTTGGTGAAATTTACGGATATTTCTTCCATTGACATTTCGCCCCCCTTTTTTGTTTCGTCGACCCTCGAAACACAAAATTTCGCCGTAATTTCGGCAAAAAAAAACCGAAATTTTCATCCTTGGTACCGCATACAGTTGTTTTCTATGCTAATTTTATTTCTTGATTTTTTGAGATACTTTATCCTAAAATCAAGGATTAGATTTTTTTGAGGTAGATAACCTCAATCATTCATGTATAAATATCGATGTAATAATTAGTTTGAATAGTGTGAGAAAAATAAAAGAAGTTTTTTTTTTTTTTTTTCTTCCTCAAATTTCTTCATGGTATAAGAGCTAATTCTGAACCATTCAATTCGTTCATGACCAAATACGGAATGACTACCAAGGACTCCTCAACCTTAGAAGTGTGCTGAGAAGAAAGTAGAAAGAAAGTCATGTTGAGGGCACAAGCCAACTAACTTGTCACCGAGGGTTCAGCCTTAGCGGCTTGGGGTACTCCCAATCCTTCTAACAACAATCAACCAAGAAAAAAAAGACCTTGGTGTGCTCACTGTTGAAAACCAGGTCATACTAAGGACATGTGCTAGAAAATCCATAGGAAACCCACGAATTGGAAGTTGTCACATCCTCAAAATGATAGAGAAAGCTGAGGACACCGTGTCACAATTGAGGACAACCTAGTACCACCTAATTCCAGTCCGCTCGACAAAGAGCAATTGGAATTATTGCAAAAAATGTTTAACCAATCCCAACATGTGGCAAATTCCTCAAATTCTATCTTTGGGTCTGGATCCTTAACTCAAAAAAGGTAATTTTCTTGCTGTCCTGTAAGTAAAAAGGGAAAATTTGAGTCATTGGATTGTTGACTTATGAGCTTTTGATAATATGATTGGAGATGCCACAATTCTTCAAAATTATACACCTTGTTCTAGGGATTATATGATTCATATAGCCGATGGTCCTCTCTTAAAGGTTGCCGGTATAGGTTCTGTTGTCATAGCTAAGGACCTAACTCTTGACTCTGTTCTTTTGGTTCAAAACTGGGATTGCAATTTGTTGTCCATTAGTAAACTCACTCAAGAAAAGAACCGTGTTATTAAATTTTTCCCAAACCATTGTGTTTTTTAGGATTAGAATTCAGGGAAGACGATTGGCAATGTTGAGGTGAGTTCGAGACTTTATATCTTCAAAGTGACTGATTATATTGAAAGACAACCTCAACTGATGGTGAAAAAAAGGTCTTTTTATGTCTTTAGTTCTAATAAAGATAGTGATGTTATGTTATGATACTATCGTCTAGGACATCCTAGTTTCTTATATCTCAAAAAACTCCATCATTATTCACTAAAAGTCCAAATAGTTTTCAATGTGAAATTTCCAATTATCCAAGCATATTCGCATGCCCTATCTAATTCAACCATACAAACCATCTCATCTTTTTTCCATGATACATAGTGACGTTTGGGGGCCATATAAGATAAAGAACGTAATAGGGATTAGATGGTTTATGTCCTTTGTAAATGATCATACTAGAATTTCTTTGATATTTTTGATGAAAGAAAAATCAGAAGTGAGTCAGATTTTCAAGAAAAATTTATAACATGATCCAGACCCAGTTCCATGCCAAAATACAAGTGTTGAAAACTGACAATGCAAGAGATTATTTCAATTTTATCCTGGGGAATTCTTATTAAAAGAAGGTATAGTTCATCAAAGTTCTTGTATTAATACTCCTCAACAAAATAGAATAGCCGAGAGAAAAAATGGACACTTGTTAGAAGTTGCAAAGGTCCTTATGATCTCCTCCTATGTCCCAAATTTTTTTTGGAGAGAAGTTGTACTTACGACAACCTTTTTTTTTTTTTTTTGATTGGAAACGACAAAGGCATATATTGATAAAAGGGAAAGTACAAGAGAAGGACGAGGAATCCTCCCACCAAAGAAAAACAAAACTACAATGAAACAAATGCGAGAAAATACAAAGTAGATACAGACAACTGCTATGAGTTAGGCCAACCCAATGGAATTGCACGCCGCTAACCAATCAAGGTGTATCACATTAAGAGGAATCCCCTTAAAAACCTTAGAACAAAAAGCCCAAAGAGAAGCAAGGAAATGAATCATGTCCCAAAGGTTCTCTGAATTCCTTGTTTTATCCTAAAAAATCCTTGCATTTCTTTCCCGTCACACCACCCATAATAAAGCGATGCACGCAGCTTGCCATAATACAATCCCTCTTTTAGAAGATCCAAACCCATTAAAATTGGTAGATAGCATGTCATAGATGCTCCTAGGAGGGACCCAATCTATCTTTGTTAACTGAAATAGTCTGTACCACAACCCCATCGTCAGAGGGCAATGAAGAAAAAGATGATCTATTGTTTCTCCCTGCTTCATGCACAACATACAAATGTCGGGACTAAGTGCTTTGTAGGGTCTTCTCAACTGTAGCATGTCATTAGTATTTACCTTCTTGTGAGCCATTAACCAGACAAAGGACTTGATTTTGAAAGGGACTTGAGAATTCCAGACTAATTTGGAAGGGAAAATTGAAGGCAAACCAGATCTTTGGGATAAGGCAAGAAAGAAAGATTTGACTGTGAAAAGTCCTGAAGAAGATAAAGACCAAGATCTCTTATCTGGAACCGAAGGTGATAAATGTATATGATCAAGAGACCGCATGAGACTCTCTAAATCTTCTATCTCGGAATCGGAAAGGTTACGACGGAAGTTAAAGTTCCAAGAGAAGGGGCGAGTGGATCCGAGAATTGAAGAAATAGGAATGTTTTTATCCATTACTACTCTAAGTAGTCTTGGATAATGGACCCCCATAGGTTGATCCCCCCACCACAAGTTTTCCCAGAATCGAATTCTTTCCCCATCTCCTACCATGAACCGAGTAAACTTAGAAAAATCTTGGAAAACTTGTGCAATAGCCTTCCAAGGACAACGATGTGACCATCTAATAACAGTGTTGGCGTCCCAACCATTAGAGTGTGATCCATAAATGCTTAAAATGACCTGATGCCACAACGCTGAACCCTCCCTAGGATACCTCCACAACCATTTCCCTAAGAGAGCGGAATTCCGTAAGGAAATCCTTCCGAGACCCAAACCCCTTTTCGTCTTCGGATTACACACTACATCCCAACTAACTAGATGATCTCTTTTGCCTTCCCCAACCTCGGACCATAAAAAATCTCTTTGCAACCTCTCAATTCTTACTGCCACGGAGGCGGGAATCTTAAACAATGAAAGGAAGTAACAAGGCATATGAGTGAGACAAGATTGAATGAGAGTTATTCTACCTCCAAAAGATAAATATGCCTTTTGCCACCCATCTAATCTGCTCGAGATCCTCTCAATCACAGGATCCCAGAAGCTACCAGACTTGGGATTCCCACCCAAAGGAAGACCCAGGTAGAGTATGGGCCACCCAGATGCCTTGCAATCAAGCAACTCGGCCAACCTATGAAGATGATCTTGACCGAGGTTAATGCCATAAATATTACTTTTGTCAAGGTTAACCTTCAGCCCAGAAATATGCCTAAACACAAGCAAAACGCTCTTGAGAGTTAGCAAGTCCTCTTCTTGAGTATTAGAGAAGAAACTGGTGTCATCTGCAAATTGTAAATGGGACACCCTTGTTTTGTTCCTACCCACCCTGAAACCCTCTAGGGCATTTCTTTCCTCTGCTCTCAATAACATCCTGCTCAATACATCTGCTACTATGGTGAACAAAAAAGGGGATAAAGGGTCTCCTTGTCTTAAACCTCTAGATGCCTTAACCCACCCTTTAGCGTTTCCATTCACTAGAATTGCAAAAGACACCGAGGACAGACAACCTCTTATCCATTTCCTCCATCTAGGATTGAACCCCTTTTTCTCCATCACATGGTCCAAAAAATCCCAACTCACATGGTCATAAGCCTTTTCAAAGTCAATTTTAAAGACAACTTCTTCCTCCCCTGTTTTTTCTCATCCACTATTTCATTGGCTATGAGGACCGCGTCCAAAATTTGTCTCCCTTGAACAAAAGCTCCTTGAGTGGAATGGATAGTTTCATGAAGTATCCCTCTTAGACGCCCTTCTAACACTTTGGCTATAATCTTGTAAAGACTTGTGATCAAGCTAATGGGTCTATAGTCTGATATCTTCTTTGCCATACTTTTTTTAGGTAACAGAACTATGAAGGACGCATTAGTGCTTTGATTAATTATCCCGCTCCTGTGAAACTCATCGAACACTTTCACTAAGTCCTCCTTAATCACATCCCAACAATCTTGAAACACTGCAATAGTAAATCCATCAGGCCCCGGTGCTTTAGCCCTATCCATCTGAAAAATGGTCTTAGAAATCTCTTCTTCAGTAAAAGGGGATTCCAACCTAGACGCACTCTCTCTAGATATAGGAGACTAATCTAAGCCTTCAACTCTCTAAGATTCTCCGGAAGGACTAGCATAGAGCTTTTCAAAATACCTTAAGATCTCCTCTTTGATGCTCTCTGAATTATCCATCACCAAGCCTCTTTCATTCTCCAACACCTTGATAAATTTCCTATTTCTCCTGCCATTAGCCACTTTATGGAAAAATTTTGAATTACAATCCCCTTCCTTAACCCATTTCACCCTAGCTTTTTGTCTCCAATGAATTTCTTCCCTCAAGATCAACTCCTCTAACTCCCCTTTCCTTATGGCTCTATGGATTAAAAGTTCAGGGGTGAGACCCCCTTCTTGCTCCATGGAGTCAAAGTTAGCTATATCTAACAAAATGCTTTTTTTCCTTTCAATTAGGTCACCAAAAGAATTCTTATTCCACTCTTTCAATTTGGCCTTAAGGAATTGGAGTTTCCTCATGAACTTGTGATCTTCCCACCCATCTCCTTGAAACTCCTTCCACCATCTTCCGAAGCTCTCCTTAAAACTTGGATGATGTAACCACATATTCTCAAACCTAAATGGTGTTGGGCCCCATTTGAACGGGTTGGTTTCCAAGACAATCGGCCAATGATCCGACGTCCATTTAGGAAGAACTTCTTGAAGACTTTGCGGGAATAATTGTTCCCACTCATTTGAGTAGAGAAAACGGTCTAATCTTTTGCAAACGGGATGCTCTTACATGTTTGACCAAGTGAATGAAGCACTCCTTAAAGTAGGATCAATCAGTTCGTTTTCTCTTATAAAGTCATCCAAGTCCTTCATGCTTGGGGTCAATCTAGCACCACCCAATTTTTCTGAACATCTCCTTATGACATTGAAATTTCCACCCACGCACCAACATGGGTAAGAAAGTCCAGAAATGTCTGAAAGCTCCACCCAAAAATCCTTCCTAAGTGCTGTGCTATTTGGGCCATAGACGGCTGATAACCAAAACTGTTCGCTTCCATCCACTGCAAACTTGACTGACACCGAAAAGGAACCTAATACCACCTCCTCACTGTGCAATTTTTTAGAGTCCCAAATAACCAAAATCCCCCCCGAAGCCCCGCACGCCGAAAGGACTGCCCATTCCTTATTTCTGGCTGTCCACACACTACCCACAAACCTCCTGTCACACTTTGCCTTTTTTGTTTCTTGAATCATCACTATATCCGGTTTTTCTGATCTCAAAAAGTCTTTAACTACCCTTCTCTTTTTCCTTGAACCCAACCCCCTGGTATTCCAACTGATTATCTTCATGGATTAAACACACGGACCCTAATCCTCCAAACCAGTTCCAACTCATCTCACAAACCTTTGGTACATCTACTCTTCCTCCTGGAGTATACTTTTATATCCAGAGTCTTTAAGACATCGCACACTTTTGCCATTTTTCTAGGAGAAATTCCTTCTATTTGAAACTCACCTGTTGGGGAACCCGCAAAAACACCCGGACTGACTGTAGCCTGATTGGGAGATGGATTTGTATTAGGCATCACTGGGTTAACACTGTCGGTCATCTGGCTAGGATAAGCAGTCTGGTTCACCTCCAAAACGAGGTTAGGGAAGCCAACACTAATTTGACCCACAGTACCATCGTCATCTTTTTTGAAAATTTTTTTTGAGTTCTCTCGGTTCTCCAAAGGATTTAGAGACTGAATGTCTGAACTGGGAAGAGTGGGGGCAGCAGGACTCAAGAAGGGAGAAATGGATCCATAAGAAGGGGGGAAATGAGACGAGGGAGACTGAAAAGTTGAAGACGGGGTTACCTCCAGATTTTCCACGGCCAATAATCCACAATTCCCCAAAATTCTTAGGCCTTTACCTTTGATTTTTGGCGTAGAAGGCAACACCATGACTGTTGCGCCGCAAGGATTGGACCCCACTCGGCCCAAAAATCCTTCCTTATATTCGTCGGTGTAGAAATTGTGCATGGCCGCTTCGTTTTTTGATGTCGAAGCCCTTTCCCCAAAGCGATGCTTCCAGATCCTTGAATAACGGCGAGAGAAGAGAGGACTCGCACTAAATCCTCTTTCCGCCAACCTATCTCATCAATAGAATGCTTTCTTGTGTCTTGAGTTTCCAAATACATTGCAAAGTCTTTCTCAAATCATAACTTAACACTCGACCCATTTCCTCCATTCCACTAAAGGTATTTGGTTACTCAGCCTTTGTTCACATTCCCCGACAACATCGAAGTAAGCTTGATCCTAGGGCCACTAAGTGTATTTTCCTAGGATACTTTTGAAACCAGAAAGGTTATAAGTGTTAGTCTCCCGTCACAAAAAGGTTCTACACCTCCATGGATGTGACATTCTTTGAAAATTAGTTCTATTACTCCAAAACAGATATTCAGAAGGAGAATAGAATTCAGGAATACCAGTTTTGGGAAACAGAAATTATGATCGAACTTCAAACATTTGAGTCTGTTGTTGTTCACAACTCTAACCTTATTTCTCTTGCTCGAAGTGTCTCACTCCAAACCACTGAATTCGTAGACATCGATCCAAGTACTCCTTTTTACCCAAACCAATCTTAGACTGTCAATAACAATGAGTTCATTGTTACTCAAGGAAAAAGAAGAAGTCTCAAGAAGATATAGAGCAACAAACACATCCTGAACTAGTACATGAAACTAAACTGAATTCAATCCTAGAAGAGACACACTCAGGTGACATTAATTCTAATCCTAATGAGTCAGAATATGATGAGCTCAATTTGCCAATTACCAAAAGGAAAATAGTAAGATCTTCCACAAATCATCCGATTTATAACTTTGTCTTCTATAAGAGTTTGTTGCCAGGTTATCAGGCTTTTGTTACTAGTCTTACGGAATAATTCCTAACAATATCTAGGAAACCCTACAAATACCTGAATATAAGGCAACTATTGAGGAAGAGATTTGAGCTCTTGAAAAGAATTGGACATGGGAGCTTGCTGAACTTCTAAATTGAAGAATCTGGTCGGGAGTAAGTAGATCTTCATAGTCAAGTACAAAGCAGATGAGAATGTTGACAGGTACAAAGCTTAGCTAGTTGCTAAGGGATTTACGTAGTCCCACAAAATTGACTACGAAGAAGCCTTTGCTCCAGTTGCCAAATCAAACACAATTCATGTTTTGTTGTTGGTAACTGTTAATCGAGATTGGCCTCTTCATTTACTGGACATCAAGAATGCCTTCCTCAATTGTGACTTAGAAGAAGTGTACATAGAAATTCCTTCAGGTCTTGAGATTGAGACAAACATTGGCAAAGTTTGCAGACTAAAAAAATCCTTATATGGTCTCAAGCAATCTCCTTGAACTTGGTTTGATCGTTTCACCAAGGCCGTAAAGTGGTTTGGTTACTCTCAGTGTCAGTCTAACCACACTCTATTTGCAAAACACACTGCTGAAGGAAGAACTGTCATTATCATTGTTTATGTAGATGATATAATCCTGATTGGAGATCATTTAGAAGAAATAGGCAAGCTCAAGAGTTTTCTTGCCCATGAGTTCGAAATTAAAGATGAGGGAATCTTAAATATTTTCTTGGCATGGAAATTGCTAGATCAAAAATGGGTATTGCGGTCTCCCAATGTAAGTATGTCTTAGACTTGCTAAAAGAGACTAGGATGCTTGGTTGTGAACCTGTAGACACACATATGACTACACTGCTAAATTGGGAATGGTCAAAGGAAGTGCTCCAATGGATAAAAGGAGATATCAAAGACTTGTGGGGAAAATCATCTATCTCTCTCACACAAAACCAGACATTGTTTTTTTGGTCAACGTAGTTAGCCAATCATGAACAATCCCATTGAGGAACATATGAAAATTGTAATTGTATTTTAAGATATCTCAAAATGACTTCAAGAAAGGAACTATATTAAAAGAACACAGAAGAGAAACATTGAAATTTTTTCAAATGCAGACTGGGTTGGCTTCATAATTAATTGAAAATTTAGAGTTATGATACATGGAATTTGTGAAGGAATGTGGTTAAAAAGACTCTTAAATGAACTGAAAATTCTAGTAGAAGATTCTATGGAGATGTTTTGTGACAATCAAGCAGCCCTAAGCATCGCTAAGAACCTGGTTCATCATAATCGGACAAAGCATGTGGAAGTAGATCGTCATTTTATTAACAAGAAGATAGAAAAAAGGGACGATTTCATTGGTTTACACTCCAACAACTCTCTACACATCAAACATTCTTACCAAGACGCTTTTTAGAACCAACTTTGAAGATTTGAGATCCAAGTTAGGAATGATCAACATTTACTACCCAACTGGAGGGGGAGTGTGGAAATTCGGAAAGTACAATTGTGTATATAGTTGTAACCCTAGTTGTACCGTATATAATTGTTTCTTATTCTAATTTTTTTTCCTGATTTTTTGAGATACTTTCTCCTAAATCAAGGATTAGATTTTTTTTAAGGCAAATGACATAAGCCATTTTTGAATAAACATCGATGCAATAATTAGTTTGAATAGTATGAGAAAAATAAAAGAAGTTTTTTTTTTCTTCTTACTCAAATTTCTTCAAATCTTGATATGTTGATAGCATTTATCTTATTAGATTATGAATATCAGTTCATGGGGAGATTGCATACAATGGATAACAGGTCATGGACCCGAATACTTTGTGTCTCGTTATTATTTATATAGGGTATTAGAGTGCAGTTGACTCTTTATAGTGAGATGTTGAGTTAATTTCAGAATTGAATTATGAGGGAGTCAGTATTGTCTTATGGGTTCTAGTGGTCCCCATTTGAGTTCATATTCTTTGATGATACAATTTATGATGGTTGAATTAATTCTTAGTTCACTTATGTGTATAAGGGCGTTTTGGTAAATACACAAGGTTGCACAAGAGTTAATGAGTGGTCTCTCTGAACTAGACTAATTGATTAATTAGAACCCTATTGGGTTAATTAATCAATTAAGACCCTTTGCGGGTTAGATTAAGTGATCTAAGCCTAAGGTGGACTCAAGTCACTTAAGTTTAAGGGAAACCTATAAATACCCCCTTTAGGGGTAAGGCTTTACTATTGCATTTACTATTCTCCCCCATACGTTCTAGAGAGAGAGATCAATAACCACCACCTTCCTAGACGTCCACCATTTGAGTGCCAAGATTCAAGAACAAGTCATTGGGTGAAAGATTGCTAAGTTTTCGAGATCATCAATAGATTTGACACTAATCTTCATTGATAGAATTTGATATGAGAACATTTAGATCTTGGTAAGTACACCATACCCCAAAATCTTGGTCCTAAAATTTGTTTTTATAAGCATATTTGCTTCCGCTTGCTAGGATCTAGTAGCCCTAAGAAGATTACATGCACCTAATTGATCAAGGGTCAAAGAACAAAATGATTTGAAATTCCCAATAGAATCAAGACAAACTAATTTTCAGGGTTTCTAAGAAGGGTGCCTTCTTAGTTAAGTTTTCTACAAGGCTTTTAACCTTGAAATAGAATTGTCCTTGAGATTTGGAGCTAAGGAACACCTTCCAAGGTAGATTTCTTTGCTTAGGGGAGCAAATCCTATTGATTAATTAGATGATGAGATGGATTTTGTTATGTTTGGAGGCTTTTGTGGTTTTGTTGTGTTAATATGGGCAAAATGGAATAAATGCCTATGGGTAAAGTGGAACAAATGGAAGTTTTGGCTTTGGAATTTGGTTGTAGAGTGGATCTTCTTCTGTTCATTTATTTGGGTAAAGCCACTAAGTCCATCTTTCAAATCTAAGTTGGTTTGGGAGATAGGGACCAATTTTACAAAATATTTGCTTGATGGGAAAAAAAATCTCTCTCTAGGAAAAAACTCATGTTCATTAAAAGTACTCTTGCCAGCTGTACTTTTGTATCTTTATGTTTGCTCTTGTCATACTAGTACAAATCCAACAAAGGTTAGAAAAGATTCAAAGAGATGTTTTATATTGAAGAGGAAGGTTTAAGAGGTAATTGCATTTGGTTAATTGGGAAACTATGTGTTCTAAGGGGTATGAAGGTTTGGGTATTTGGAATTTACAAATATTAAATAAGGCTTTGTTAGGTAAGTGGCTTTGGAGGTTTTCTGTGGACATAGATAAGCTATGGAAGACAATTATCTTGGGGAAGTTTGGGGACAAAGGTGGTTGGTGTTTTGTGGTGAGAAGAGGGGTGATAAGATCAAGTCTCTAGAAAGCTATTCGAATAGGGTGGGGTGCATTTTTTTTTTCTTGAACTTGTATTTCTTTAGGTGATTGGTTTAACTAAGTTTAAATATGATAATTGGTATGCAGACTTTGCACTTAAGGATCATTTTTTGGATCTTTTTTCCATCAATCAAAACGAAGAGATCTTGGTGGCAGATTCCTGGTATGTGGAAGGTGGTTATAGCCATTGGAATCAGTCATCAGGGGTTTTCTATGGTTTTGGAAATGATAGAACTCTTTTATGCTTATTGTTAGGATGTGATTGTGTATGTTGATAAGGAGGATAAGTTAGTGCCAAATTATGTTAAAGATAGAAGAATCTTCATGAAATCTTCTATTAGCTTTTGAGTGCATATTGTAATATCTCTTTCCCACGTAGAATGGTTTGAGTTTCAATTGTCCTCCACAAATTTGTTTTTTTTTTTTATAAATAAAAATAAAACTAAAATTGTATGAGAAAAGATTCTTACTCCAGAATAGCTCATGCAAGAGAGAAAGATTGTAGTCAATTGGTGTTGTTTGTTTAAGTAGGAAGAAGAATTGGCCAGCTACTTATCCATTGTATAATGACACAAAGTTAATGGGTTTTATTATTCTCAACCTTTGGTATTATTTGGGTGCTTCCAAAGATAATTGAGGATACCTTGTGCTGTTGGTACAGAGGAATAGTGAGGAAGGAAAAAGAAAGTTTGGTTTACAATCGTATGTTGTTTACTTTGATGTATTTGGAAGGAAGACAATAGCAGGATCTTGATGTCATGGATTAATCAGAATTGCAGCAGATAAATGTTTTTATGAATGCAGTCTTCGCCAAGCAAGATGATGTAACTCTTCTTTGTTTGTGTGGATTGGAAGATCAAAAGGAGAAGGAGGTGCAGGCCTTTCTTCTACATATTTCATTGACGTTTTGGGTATTACATAAGACATTGAGAGCATTACCCTTTTTCTTTTCTTTTGTCTTCTTGGTTTTCAAATACATCCTGTGTGCATGGATTCTGCCCTTTTGGGGCTTATTCTATAAAATTTTACTTAACAAAGAATTAAATCAATCAGCTAAGACCAGGTTGGACGTTAGCTAATGGTCTTGCCTCAGCAAGTATATGAAGGAATCTCCCGATTATATCATGATTCATTGTGTCTGAGCTTTCAGTTTGTGCAACATGGTGTTTTACCTTGTTGGGCCATCTAGAATCCAGCTCTATGTGACCAAGGATGTGTTTCTTGGATTGCATGGGGCTTTGGGGGCAATAGACGCAAGGTGGTTAGGATGATGATTTCCCTTTACTTATTTTGCACTACCTAGAGAGTGAAAAACAAAAGAATCTTTAAAGGAGTGGACAAAGTTAGTTGTGAAAAGTCTCTTTCTTAAAGCATTGTCTTCATGGTCCAATTTTTTGGTGTAGTGGATTTTTCTTTTCTAAATTTCCTAGATGTTTAGACTCGATCAATCTAAGTGTAGTAACTAGTTTGTATTTTTTCCCTTTTGTTAGTTCTTGGTGTGCCTTATATACTTCCTGCATTCTAGGTTACACCCCTTTTATTTGCTAGGGTCCCAAAAAGTCTTTTCATTTTATTTAATTTATTTTTTTGGTTTTTTAAATCTCTTTTTTATATTATTATGCATGTTTGACAACCAATTTTCCTAAAATCTTTTGTTGGAATGCATGATATAGTGATATACATTGTGAGCCAGAATCCTATGAGCTTAAGCTTTTAGAGAAATTGGTTATCAAACATGGTATTACAAATCCTAAAAGTTCAAATCCTAAAAGCTTAAGCTTTTGAGTGCATGATATACATTATGAGTCCAAATCCTAAAAGTTCAAGCTTTTAGGAAAATCGGTTGTCCAACAAACACACACACACACACACACACATGTAAGCCCAAAGGGGGCTACAACTAAGGGAGGGTGTTCGAGAGCATGATATACATTCTGAGTCCAAATCCTAAAAGCTTAAGCTTTTAGGAAAATTGGATGTCCAACACACACACACACACACATTCATACACGTAAAACCTTCCTACATTCGTAGACATAAAACCTTTCTCTTTTTTTCTTTTTCTTTTTTCTCAATATTTTTGCAAGTTTCTTGTGCTCGCATATTTTACCTATACCTTTTTTCAGTTGTTGACATGAGCTAATACTATTGGCTCACATGGATTAGCCTGTGATTAGACCAGTAGGCCACTCTTCTTTGGTGGGATAACCATCTTTTGGGTTTGATATGTTTGCTAATTTAAACATGTTGGCAGGTGAACTTTAGCTCAGGCCGTTATTTTGGTGGAAATGACAAAGACCTTGACTCGCGTCTTCCATTTGATGCTGGTTTTGAGGTAGTGGAGAAAAATACTAAATTTGTATACCATGGTGCGATTCTTAATGGTCAATCATGCATTCAGTAGTCATTGTAACATCATTAATGTTTCTTAATGTTGATTTCCTAAATTGCAGGCTGTGGGAATAATTGCTGCTGTGGGTGATTCTGTCAATGATTTGAAAATTGGCACTCCTGCTGCAGTTATGACTTTTGGAAGTTATGCTGAATTTATGATGGTATACTACCTTAATATTTTTGCTTTTAATGTTCTACAGGGTTGGTGTCATTATTTTGTTTTTTTTTTTTAATTCAATTGCTACTTGATCATAATTTTGTTAATAATTAAGTTGCCTATCAAAAATGTTAATAATTAAATTTATCGGAGTTGACCCCTTTTTTTTGCATGTTAGGTTCCTTCCAAACACATCCTTCCCGTGGCAAGACCAGATCCAGAAGTTGTTGCGATGCTAACCTCAGGACTTACAGCATCAATTGCTTTAGAAAAGGTATGTTACTTCAAGTGTCTGTCCTCCTTGTCCAAGATTTTGTTAATTGCAATATATGTATGTAAATGTATATATATTTACATTCAACTAATTCATTAATTTTCTGGCCTTCTGATGCTGTATTCTTTCTTTTTGTCATCCATTACTGAGACAGTTAATTGTCTTGTTCTGACAATTCTTTTATGGAACTTGTAGGCAGCACAAATGGAATCTGGAAAAGTAGTTCTTGTCACTGCTGCTGCTGGAGGAACTGGACAGTTCGCAGTCCAGGTATATATTTGTTGTATGTGGCAATAGGTTTCTGTTACAGTTGTTTGCTATTTGTTACCCGTTACCCTTGTCACATATATGATAATTCTTTGTAAAACAGTGTATGCCTATAAATTTCCTGAACAAAGAACAGTTACTTAACAAGTGTTGCCTCATGGACAACTTTCTTTTTTGATTTGCACATAAGTTCAATAAATTTGGGAAACCAAGTTTATGTGGCAAGTTTCAAACTATAGACCTCCTAACAACTGAGGCTTTGAAACTGTGTTAAGCTACCAATTTGTATAAAAGCTTAAGCTGTTAGGTAATTGACCAACTATGTATATCATGCCAACTTACATTTGTGCTAAAGCCTTAACACAGTTCAAATTTAATCTATTTATAAACTTTTTCAGGTAAGCTGAAAGAGCAAAAAGATGTTATGAAAAATTGTAAATGGTTGATTGATATGAAGAATAAGGTCATGTTTTTATTTTTTTTATTTTTCAAATGAAATGTGAATCAAACTGCAGTTGCTTCTCATCAGCAGATTTGCGAATTAACAATCCTATGCATGTTGACATTGAATGCCCAAAGGCCACAACCATGGTAGAGATTCTAATTTCTACTCTAGCAATCCTGGGGACAACAATGTCTTGTTTGCTTGTTTTTTATTCCCCTTTATCTTTGGTGGGAGGGGGAAGGGTTGTTGAAAGAGTTGTTAATTATTCAGTTTGCTCCTAGTTCATGCATTGTACAACCATAAGACTATTTCTTGTTTGCTCCAACAAAGATGAGCATTATCCTTTTACTTTCTTCAGTGTAATACAAATTACTTGTTATGAACTCCTGTATGTGCAGCTTGCAAAATTAGCTGGAAATACAGTCATTGCAACTTGTGGAGGTAAGGAAAAAGCTATGCTGTTGAGAGATTTAGGAGTTGATCGAGTGATAGACTACAAAGCAGAAGATATAAAAACTGTATGTCTCTCTAATTCAACTTTGTCTTTGTTATTTTCTTTTTCCTGAATGGAGTTTAAGCTTTTCAGTGTAATACACTCACTCACAGAAATGGTGAGTTAGAAGAGGAGAGTAATGGCTAAAGAGGACAGCTTCAAAGAGAAAAAATGGACAAAGTCAAAGGATGATAGATTTTCTGTCAAATCTCTCTATAAGACTTTGGATCCAGAAAGACAAGGGGATTTTCCTGCAAGAGTAATTTGGAACTCTATGGTGCCTCCGAGGGTGAGTTTTTTTGCTTGGGAGGCTACGTGGAAAAAGGTTTTAACCTTGGATCAAATTCAGAGGAGAGGGTGCCCTTTGGCTAATGGATGCTATTTGTGTCTTTTAGAGGAAAAGTCTATTGATCACATCTGCTTGCATTGTGAGCTGGCAAGAAGTTTATGGAACTTATTATTTTCCCTTTTTGGGGTGTCGTAGGTTTTCCCATATTCAGTTAGAGAGGCTTTATTGGGGTGGCTTGGGTTTTGTGTGGGAAAGAAGAGGAAGAAAGTGTGGCTTTCAGCTCCCTTGTGCCTTTTTTGGATAGTTTGGAAGGAAAGAAACAATAGGGATTTTGAAAATGAGGGTCATTCGGTTCAAGGGTGTGAATCTTTTTTCCTTTGTAACCTTTGGGCATGGGCCAAGGGGTTTTTAGACTCTGGCCCCCCTTCCTGTGTGGATTTTGTAGATTGGTTAGGCTCTGTTTAAGGGGTTCTTTAACCTCTTTTGTATACCACCTATATACTTTGGGGCACTTCCTTGATGTACCTTTTTTCTTTTTATTAATATACTGCTATTTATTCATCAAAAAAAAATATTTTTTGTTTTAGTAGAGGTACTAATGACTTCAACTAAAGCAGTTCTCCAAAGAAAACTGGGGGTGATATTAAAACCAATATATAGTGTGGTAGGTCAATATTCACCCTCTCCCTCACAGGCATATATACAAACAACAACAAAAAATGCTCCTCTCTGAAAATATGCACGCACAACACTGCCACCAAAAGTAACAACAATAAACATTTCTCTCTCTGATTCATCCCCATGAACCAGGGAATGAAATTTATGTTGGTCACTTTAACATTTCTTGTGAGTACAACTCTAACTTCATTTCTCCCAGGTTCTAAAAAAGGAATTTCCCAAAGGTGTTGATATTATCTATGAGTCTGTTGGTGGCGAAATGTTTAATCTTTGCTTGAATGCATTGGCAACATATGGACGACTCGTTGTGATCGGAATGATTTCTCAGGTTGAATTTTCTTTCTTTCCTTTTCCTATGGGATTCTTACTGAATAGAGTGTACTTTATGCTGTTATTTTTTTTTTCTTTTTATCAACATCATTTGCAATTTTTATATCATTTATGTGAAAAGGAATTGATTTCTTGTTGCATAAATTGAAGGATAGATCTAAGATTCCTCCCATGGGGACTAAACTTTGGAGAACAAGAAAAACTCCACCTTAGGGAGATGACAATTGATTTTAAGCTGAGTCTAGCAACTAGATATTGGGGTTTAACCAACCAAACCAGCCCCCAGCCCCAACATTCTCTCTCCCCCTTAGACAAAGTGATTGGAGTCAGAAATAAGGGATTCTCCACAAGGGTAGAAGTTCATGGATAATATCCATCAAGGTCCAAATGCTCTGGTGTATATAGGAATTTCCAATACTCATTTATGATTGTAGTTGTGGTTCTATCATTATATTATTATTAGAAAACTAATATATCCTGGGCTTTTTTAATGGACAAATGGATTATAAAAACATTAGGGCTGGCAAAGGATTGGATTCTGATTCTGATTTCTATCTGATAACCAAGATCTTAAGATGTAACTGAACTCAATATCAATTTTGATTCTATTCAATAAAGATCTTATCTGATTCCACCTGCATGTCTATTTATCATACATATATGTATCCATGTATGATGTATAACCATCTCAACTCAGCAAAACCTTGCCCAATTAGGGTGAAATTTAAATATAATTACACCCAAGCATGTTTGAATTCATCTCAATTTGAACTATGCAAAGTTGGCTTCCACATGTCTAAAAAGGATCTCGTTTCAACAGGTTCAAATCTGTTCATTAAATTTGCATTTAACAACTTTCTTAAACGATCAAGGTTGAATAATTAGATATAGTATCTGTCCATCATGTTCCTGCTTTAAATTGTATGGAAAACTAATTTTTCACAAGAATGTTATTTACCCAATTTTCTTTCAGACATTCAAATCTGTGGATCTAATGATTTGGAAGTAATAAAACACTCGAATTTGAATGACAAAAACTTAAATATTGATATAGAATCGTAGTACTCTACTAGAGTTCGTAGCAGCTTGCAGATTAGAGGAAAACAAATGACTTTGACTGGCAAGTGTGCAGTTTGGTTATATGTCCCAGTGATTGGGAGATGATCAGGCTCATCTCCCATTACCCATTCATGTAAAGGTCAGATCTCTGTCACATGGACATGGATAGGAGTGTGTTAGACATTGTATGTCTTTAAGTGTCAGATTTGTTTAATCCTCGAATCTTAGGATATAATGACATGGCTAATCTAAGTTCCATTCTTTCTCATTCTATGCCTTGGACCAAATTGAAGTATTTAACAAAGATACCATGTTTGACATGGGTCTTAGGTTACTTTCAGTATGATTAAAATTTTCTTGTCGTTCTCTTTTATAGTGCATACCTATTGGGTATATGTCTGACCAACAGGTATGTTGGAGGCCTATCCCGTACCCAAACCAGTACTGTGTCATGTTCAACATGTGTACTTCACATACTTTGAGATGTCCATGTATGAGCTAGCTAAGGCCTGAAACAGAGAATTTGCTATGGCAAGGACCCTCACCTTTCTTCTACCCTACCTTGTGAATATTGGCATGTGCTTGCTTTTTCTTTCTAATAGAAACTTTATTTACTTTATTTTTTATTTTTCAAAAGAAGAAAAGAAAAATCTTTCACCAGCTTCCATGAATTAATTCAACCACTGGTATAAAGAAACTTTGAGAGAAACATAAGGTTTTGGATCTTGTCACCTGTGCATGTTGTTTAGGTACCAAACATAAATTTGATTTCTAAAGTGTGATTCAATTGTGAAGTTTAAGACATGTATATCATACCTAAGAAAAATTATACCTGTGAAAATTCATTCAACTAAACCAATCATAGAACAGGTTGCCAAAACTGATTTATAACTTAATTTTAAGCAACATGAATCACATAATTAATATTAGGGCATGGCCTCAATTTGTAATCTTATGTACTCTTTTCTTCTTGATTGTGTGTACATTGGGGTTGGTGCTGGACCTGAAATTTTGAATGCTGGTATCTTATACAATATCATCAGTTTGAATCAATTGCTTTTGATCTTGTAAATGCTCAATCCACTCATTTGCAAGGTCAAAGAAATAGTCTGTTTGTATACACGCCTATTTTTCTTTGTGCTTTTTTTTTACAGTGGATAAGTTTGCTTGTTTTCAATATAATATTATGATTTACTATTAACTGATATTCACTCTGGTTTCAGTATCAAGGGGCTCGTGGATGGCAGCCTTCAAATTATACTGGGCTATGTGAGAAACTTCTAGCAAAAAGCCAAACTGTGGTATGTAGGCTGACATTTGTACATTTTGTGCAGTAACAAGCTTTTTCTTCATTTTCCCTGTTTCTTCCTTTATTTTTATTTTTTTAAACTCATATTTTATTTAATTTTTTAATTTTACTTGGTTTTTCCTTTTAAGATGTATATTTACATTTTCAATTTGATCATGATTGGATATCGCATCTGGATTTGATTATCCAGTTAAAATATAGACATCAATATAACCAGAAATGTCTAGGATGTTAGGGTTTCAAGCTTGTTGCAGAGCTCTGTTCCCTGGAGCTCTTAGATTCAATCTTCTAGAACTACTGCTATTTATTTTTCTCTTCTTTTGTCCACTTCTCCATTTGTGGAATGGGGCTGTAGAATGAGTGAAGCCTTACCTTGGCATACATCGTTGGCACATTCTTTAACAGCTAGGAATGCATAGAACATTTCAACTTGAAATGAGCGGTGGGAAAAAGAATGAGCTGAAAATGGCCAAACAGGTTTTGCATAACCCATGTTAGGTTTTGGATTCCTTTATAAAAGTAGCTGGAATGAATCAAGCTTTTGCATGAAGTGTTGTTATGTTTTCCATATCTTCTTGAGATATCAATGATATATTATGAATCAAAATAGAAAAACAAGAGAGCTTCGGAAACTCAACATCGCGATATCTTGGTCTATATGGATCGATATTTTGCAGGAAAGAGATTATACCTGCATATCTATATGAATGAAGATTTTTTTTTCCTGGTATTTATAATTTAATTTTTAATGGAGACTCAATGCATGTAGATCTTTTCTCCAGCTGTATATACAGATTTCATAAATTATTATTTTTCATTCCTCATCGATGATACATGTTTCATGTCTTGACTTGGGCATCTGATGGTGGTGGTCTCATTTTGGAGGCTTATGATGTTAGCCACTTGTTTTTACAGTAATGTTTCCTAAGAGGGGCCCTTCTTCCCAAGATTCCCTCTTACTTTTTTCCTTCCAAGTCTCTCTGTGTGTGTATATATTTATATGTATGGACCAAACCAGGGACAGATTCTTTTCACTTTCATGATTAAGCATATTATATTGTATCCTTTTTGTGCTTCTTATAACAATGCTAATGTTTTTAGGCTGGCTTTTTCCTGGTGCAATATGCTCACTTATGGCAAGAACATTTGGACAGGCTTTTTCATCTTTTCTCCTTGGGAAAGCTTAAGGTAACGTATCCTCAACTATATGTTTCAGTACCATCTTTGTAGAATGGAAGTTATTTTTTTCAGTATGTGTCTCATCTATAAGATGCTTTTGCCATTTCAGAGCTCCTTCTGTGAAATGGGTTCGCATTATTAACACTTTGTATCTTCTCAAATTTCTTTAGAACATGAAGAAAATTGATGCAATTTTTCTCCTTCACTTTTTCAATTTATCTTGTTCTTTGACCTATTCGTAGAAATTACTGTAAAGAATTGCACCAATTTTTCCTATATAAGAACTTGGTAAGCTTTAATTTTGCTACCCCACTGAACTGCTCTAAAAGTCATGTCACTTTATCAACCTAAACTTCAGATTGAGCTTCTGGATTTGTGAGCCTATGATGGGCTGAGTTTGGTTACCCAGAATTGGCATGTTTACCAAAATGGCACATATGTGACTGTTCATTGTGAAACTAGTCTAGGTCAAAATTTTCCAGTTCTACTCCGGTATTGCTTGTGTATGTCATAAATGGCCATTCACCTATATATTCTTTTGATGAGTATTATCAGTTGCTCACCTGTTTGGGGCGAATGGCATTTGAGACAACTTATCTGTAGTAGAGGAAGAGCCACTTTACTGGACTGGCTTCATCATAATCATACAGAATCTTCCAAGCCTATGGATGATAGTTTTGCATTACAAAATATGCTATATTCCTATCTCTTTGCAGCAGGTTTAGTTGCTCCCCTTTTTGTTTTTACGATCTAGATTGATGTATTGTGCCTACCTGTAAAATTGTCAATATGGGTTTTAGGTCTTAGGAAATACCACTTCGGAGGTCTACCTTATTAAAATTATATATCACACAATCTGGAATATTAGAAACAAATCTTGATTTTTTTATCATTTATTTTTATTCTTAGAGCAATTCATATATTTTTTTTCACCATAGGTCACAGGTTCAATATTTAAGATCATCTGTTTGACTTGTTACCTTGTCTGGTTTGCACCTTGATGAAAGGACAGGGTTAGTCTCCCAAGAAATGGTGATGTGCTGGCTCTGCACCATTGTGTTGCTATGCCTATATAAACTACAGATAATAATATTGTCTTGTGCAGTACCTGTTTAGCTACCATTGGCAAAAATATGTGGAATACTAATTAGCTGTATAAAGTTTCTTGACCATAAGTTATCCAAATTAAGTGTTAAATTTCTCACTGGAAAGATGGCAATTCTTTCTGTTTACTAGCAACATCACAAAATTATTGTGTTTGGCAATTTCTGGGCCTATCATTGATTAGAGTAACTCAGTTGCTAAAATTGGATTGTAATAGGTTGCTGTAGACCCAAAAAGATTTCTTGGCCTCCATGCTGTTGCAGATGCTGTCGAATATCTTCATTCGGGTAAAAGTGCTGGCAAGGTATGGACAACTTTCCCTAAACAAAACAAAATATCTTCTGTCTATTTACTCAGTGTCTTGGAACTGCCATTCTTAGTTAATGGGTTCCCCTTTTGTGCTTTCATTTGCGCAATAAAAAACTCTACAGGTTATCGTTTGCATTGATCCAGCCTACAGTCAACAAACAGCAAAATTATGAGCAACCGGTTGAATTACCATCTAGACAGTTTCTATTCAGTATTATGTGCAAATAAGCAAAATGCTGAAATGAAGATTGAGTCCAGACCGACAGTATATGCAGCTCACCCAAACAGGCCACTCACATAGTGTTAAGCAATGTACGCCGAAAGGTCCAACAAAGTTTGTTCGCAGCTTTAACAATCTTCATTTTTGAGTGTGCTGGATTCATTTCTTTATCTTTCATATATTTAGCCACAAGAATGCTCTATCCCTTTGTTTAGGAAAATAAGAGTAAGGGCGTTTCTGTTGTCTGTGAACATATGAAGGCACAAGCCTACCCTTTGCATGCTTCCAACTTTGATCTGCCATTTTGGAACATATCATAAAGATTTTCTGTTGCCAGTAGTTCCAACTTTTAACCATCTGTATTGCCTGTCTGAAACTCTTGTTTATAGTTTTTGCTTCCTACGTTATCAACTTTTCAATGCATGCCCTCCTATCTCAGTCTGCTATACCTATTATATATCTTCATTTATCACTTCCAGGTTTCCTGGATTATTTATTTAGTTATTGTTGATATCAAATACATTTTGAGGGCACTTAAGAATTAGGAGACAGTGTTTTAAATAGTTTCACCATATCTTTGTTCTCTCAAAAACAAGGGAAGGTTTAGAGTCTGTTTGCACATGATATTTAAAAACAGTTTTCTGTTTTTAAAATCAGAAAACTATTTTTAAAAATTCATTGATTGTTGTTCTCGGAAAACAATATTTAAAAATATAGTGAAATAGAGAACGATTTTTAGAGAACAAGTAAAAGTTTTTATTGGTTTTTAAAAATAAAATAAAAATATAGAATTTTTTTAATATATATATATTAAGCATAATACCATTCCATTTTTCTCTCTATTATCTGATTCTAATATTGAGAATCTTAAAATATGATTTTTCTTGAAATAATTTGAAACATAAAAACTGATTTAATTAATATTAAAAAGTCATGAAACTTAATAACATTAATAAGTCACAAATCAAAATTTATTTTAAATGTCTCGATTATATATATAACATATTTTTATTAGGCAAATAAACTCTAAATTAAGTAAGACTTAATACATTGGTGGACCCATTAAAATGTCTAGTAATTTTTAAAAATAACTTAAAACTCAAATAATGATTGAATGAATACCATACATTTATGGACAAAAATTAGTCTAAAATGATTTTATTGTTTTTCTTCTACATGGAATAATTATTTATTTATTTATTTATTAAGTAGACAAATAAACTCTAAATTTAACAAGACTTAATGCATTTAATTTATTAATAATTTTAGTTATTTAAAAAAATTATTTGAAACTCAAATAATAAATTCATTAATACAAAAAAATTATTGATAAAAATTGGCTGATAATGGTTTTATTATTATTTTTGTACATAATTATATATTTATAAAGTTTTTCACTATAAAATTGAACTTCAAATAAAGTGACACTTTGTATTGAATATGTTAATAGCTTTAACAATTTTTAAAAATAATTTGAAGCTCAAAAAATAGATGTAATCATTAAAAAAAAAAAAATAGATGTTATGACTTTACTACTTCTATACACACAAATATATTTTTTGAATGTAGGTAAATAAATTATAAATTAAGACGTAATAAATAATTTAAATTCTTTAATGAATTTTTAAATTTTAAAAATGATTTTGAATTAAAAACTTATCAAATTCAAAATCGAGCAATATACCCCTCCCCCAACCTTTATAATTGCATGCAATGTGCATTTTTTGAGAGACGACGTTAATTTTTTTTTTTAATAAAAAAATGTGTTTTCCACATGATCAAGGATAAAATGGTCATTTTTTTAGGTTTATTACACTTTATCCCCAACATAAAATATGTTTTGCACATTGCCCTCTTGAGTTTCAAAATCGAGCAATGTACTCTCTATCCTTTATAAATTATATGCAATGTGCTTTTTTTGAGAGACGACATTTTTTTTATAGAAAGACATGTGTTCTCCACGTGACCAAGGGCAAAGTGGTCAATTTATAAAACCCTAACCAACCTGCCCTCCTCTTCACTTTTTCTCTCTCCTTCCCCGATTGATGATTGCATCTCTTGAAATTTTAGCCTTGAAACCTAACTAGGGTAAGTATTCAGAGATGGGCTTTGAGGAAGGGTGATGAAAACAATAAAAAACCCATATTCCATTTTATTCAAACCGATAGCTCCCACAATTCAACATAATCGGGTTTATAGCTAAAAAGAGTTGAAAATCCAACTTCAATGTTAAAGCTCCAAACCCTCTAAAAGATAGAATTAAAAAAGGGAGAAAAAAAAACACTTCAATTCGGTATGATTATCGATCGCAACCAAAGATCCAAAAAAACCAAGCTCTTTGAAAAAACCCAAATCAAGAATCTGGAAGACCCACATCACACAATTTTGCAATTTTTTTTAACAAAAATCTAAGCGAAACCAAAATTTTTCCTTGGTGGGTATCTTTTTATAGGTGAAAAACAGATGTCCAAATGCTTATCTATTATCGACCACGGTAGAAATAGGAAAGAAAGAAAAAATGGAGAGAAGAAAAAGAATGAAGGAAAAGAAAACTAGTTAGGGTTTTATAAATTGACCATTTTGTCCTCGATCACGTGGAAAACACATGCCTTTTTATAAAAAAAAATAACATCGTCTCTAAAAAAATGCACATTGCATATCATTATAAAGGATATAGGGTACATTGCTCGATTTTGAAATTCAATATTCAATGTGTAAAACACATTATATGTTGAGGGATAAAGTGTAATAAATATAAAATTTGACCATTTTGCCCTCGATCACATGGAGAGTACGTCTTTCTGTTAAAAAAAAAAATTAACATTGTCTCTTAAAAAATATACATTGCATGCAATTATAAATGTTGGGGGTACATTGCTCGAATTTGAACTCGATGAGGCAATGTACAAAATACGCTATAGGGTGGAAGGTAAAGTATATTAAATCCTAAAAAATTATGATCTAATTTAATTGCATATTAAATGAAAGCATTCTAAAATAATATATTTATAATTTAGGTATTGAATGTGTACATGAAACGAAAAACTTGACTCATTTACATGTTAAAAAGATTAAACTTTATTTCTTATTCATTTTAAATAAAATATTGTTAAAAATTATTATTATTTATTTTTAATCAAAAAAATATTAGAAGATATTAATATCTTGATGTTTCTAATATATACTAAAATAATATATTTTTATAAAAAATATAATTTATGATTTTAGAAAATACATTTATTTTTTAATTTATTTATAATTACAAAACTATTCTCATTTTTAATAAGACTTAAATTAAATTTATATTATATAAATTAAATTTGTAATGTTTTTACAAAAGCAAAACCAAAAAATTATTTTTAAAAACAATTTATCCGAATAAGTTTTTTGCTTTTTATTTTTAAATACAATTTACTAAATGCATTTTTTTTTTAATTTTTTATAAAACACTTGAAAACTGTCTTTTATCCTTTAATAAGTTTCAAAAAAGATTTTGATAAAAGACCTCTTTTGTGTTATGTTTTATTGATGACGGCCTCTCCGATCTTCATATACATTAATAGGCCATTTCAATTTCTGCAGATCACATTAAAGCCTTTTAAACTTTAAGCTCTGTTTATACGATGAAATGTTGGAAAAAGAAAGAATAAAAAAAAAAAAAAAAGGAAAATGGAATAGAAGGAAGATGAAGAATGTTTATACCTGTATAATTTAAAAATATATCAATTTTCAGTTAAGTTTTATATTTTTTATTATTTTGTATTTACCCTCGTATTTTTTGTCAGGGAGAAATTCCATTTCCTTGTCTCTAAAGGGCATATTACTATCTTTTAAATTTTAAGCTCTGTATCATGAAAAGTTGAGGAAAAAAGGGGAAAAAAAAAATAGGAAAATGGAAGACAAGGAAGGTGAAGAATGTTTATATATAAAATTTAAAAATACATCGATTTTCAATAAGTTTTATAGTTTTAATTAATTTGTGAAAAAATGCAATAAATAATTAGTTAATAAGTTATTTTTATATACTACTTTCAATTTATTTAAATTATTTTAAATCTTTTATATAAAGATTAAATAATTTAAAACACATAAAATTCTAACTAATTTTAATTATATTTTACTTTTTAATTTTTTTTATAATATAATCAAATAAGAAAAAGAAATTTTTGCTTTAACATTTTTTTTCTTTCATTTTAGGAACAACCAAACCTAGGAAACACTTTTAACCTTCCCAAAAACATTCATAAGCACACTTAACCTTCCCAAAATCATTGCCAAACACACTTAATTATGATTAATTCACAAGAATTCTTGACCCAGCTCAACCAATATAAGGACCCTAAGATATTTTATTGTTTTATCCTTAAAAAGAAGAAAGAAAATATCTTCATGGCATGAGGACAAAGAGAAAGATTTGAAAACTCTACCAACATTTCATATTAGTTGTTTTTGTTTTATTATCAACAAAAATCCTTTGAAGATTTGAAAAGTCTAAAATGAATTAGAAGTAGAAAAATTTAAACCATTTTCTTCGACCAACCCTAACTAGTGAAGTAAGATTAGTAAAATTTGACATGATTTACTAGCATGACTTAAGCTTAACAAGCTTTTCATGGATTTGAATCGAGTATAATTGTATTTAAGTCAAATTTGTGTTAACCTACATAACCCATTTAATAAATAGGTAGTTTTTGAGTCAACCTCTATAACACAAATTTAACCCAAATTATCCCATTTAATAATCATGCCAATGAACCTAATTATAACTCCAAACTACTTGATCCGTATTTGATTTATTTGAATTTTTTTAATAAATAAATCAATTGAATCATAAACATGTCTAATTAGGACATTAATCATAGACCTATATGAGACCTAACTCAACTTGATCATTAAAGATGATTTGATCATTAAATGAGTCAACATGTATTACCTCTTTAACAATTAAGTTGTATTTAGGTTTATGTTTTTAACTTGATTATCATTTGATTTGTGTTTGAGTTGACCTATTGAGTAGAATGTACGAGTTTTAATACAAATACGACCCACCAACACGAATTATCACCCCTATAGTGAAGGCCTACTCAAGTTTCTCTCCATTTAAGTATTCACTTGTCAAAATAAACAAAGGGAAAGGTTATGTTGAAACAGTTCCATGCTCTTCACTTTAATTACTTAATATAAAGCTATGGCCAAATAATCAAATGGCCTACACTTTTCCACTAAACTACCGATATAGATTGATAAGCATCTCAAGAGTCATAATGAATACATTAGTAAAATGTAGTGGCTTAGAAAGCACAAAAGATAAATATGAAGTTTTGTACCATAAGCTTTCTTTGTTCCACAGAAAGGTAGAACTTGCAGTGAGATTGTCATATCCAATGTTACTTTTTGCCTGCAGAAATTAAAAAAAAAAAAAAAAAAAAAAGGATAGTCAGTGGGCTCATGACAAGCTCAAAGATAACAACAATTCATAATTCTATGAATGGAATAATAAAAGAATTAAAGATTTTATTTTAATTTTCCAATATTGTTATCCAACCTTCATCAAATTTCAACATTACAATGAATATCTAATACAGTTAAAAATGAAATTTTTTGATGATGCTGAAGGTACTATTCAATACCCCACGCGATATCCATGTAGAGAGTATCTCTTCAATCAATCTAATAGGTTTCCATACTGGGTTCCAATCTAACAGTATGATGCTCTAAAGAACATCCACACATGTTGCATTAGTCGACACCGAAAGAGAAGATGAGAAATAGATCAAAGTCTGCATTACCTCCAAAGAACTCTATTTGTCCTAAAATGACTTCCAAATTAATCTAAAACTAGCGGTACACTAAGATGACTTCCCTCTTAGCATCTCCAGATAACATCTCCACCACATTGCTAGGTGGAACCTAATCAATTTCGACAATTCTAAATAACATATGCCATAATACCAATACTATTAGGCAATGCAAAAACTATCCATCAATTCCCCTCTTCTTACATGGCATACCCTTTTCTGCCTAAGGGCTTTATGAGGTCTTCTCTTCTAGAATAAGTTATTACTATTAACCTTCATATATGCCACTAGCCATCCAAAGGCCCGATTATCAGTGAGGCTTTAGCTCACTAGATGAAGTTTGCAGGAGCAAAGGATCTGGGATTAGTAGAAATAAAGAGGGCTTTGAAGCATGAAATGCAAGAGAATAAACCAAAGTGCATGATAAATATACATGGATTGAAGTTAGCATAGGGAGAGCATTGCACAATTATGAGGTAAAAACGGTTGCACCAGAAATTGAAATTTCATGACAAAGAGAAAGTGGATGAAATCACAAAGTGGATAAACAAGAATTAACTTAACGTATAATATATAATTCAATTCAATAAATTTTTACAACAATTAACTTAATGTGCCGATGCTTGTGTACACTTGTGCTGTGAAACAAGCAGCGCAGTACATCAAGATCAAGGCATTATGTGACAAAGTAAACTAGAGAAATGACAAAGCACTTCTCTCTTTCTAGGGAAAAAATTACACTAATTTATTAAGCTTTCCAAGCAACTTCTTTATATCATATCAATATTGTATATGTAGAGACCTTTTTCTTTACCCTCACTTGACCGTGTCTGTTAGAAGACTTCATTCAAGAGAAATGAAGCATTTCTATTTCTAACTATGGGCAACCTTTTACGGTTAACATATTTCCTCAAGTAAGGCACATTAACTGCCTTTATCTAGAAACTATAGCCTCAAAAAGGTTGAGTTCTAGTGGAGATCAAGTAAAGAATGATATAAGTCATGCTAAAGAGCATTTAATACACCCTTAGAGGATTTTAGGGTGATCTTGAGGTAACTTTCTCTGTTTAGCATGTTCTATCCTTCTCTGCCAGGGTCAAACAACACTAACTTGAGGCAATTTGTATAATTTGTAGCTTATGAGGCAAATGTGGTATGGATTGGGGATTTGTCTAAGTACTTGCCAAGTTCTGACTCATCTATGAGCTTCGAATGTTCTATTCACTTGTTTTATGTCATCAATTGCCAACAACATCATTTACATGCACCGACCATATTTATCCACTTGTTTACACTCAATTGTCTATGACAACCCTACGTAGGTTTAGAATCCTCACCAATCACCTATTAATTGGTGCTTTTTATATTCACATTATAGTTATAGGATGACTTCTTTTTAGGAGTTTTCGTAGAGAATGCTAATTATGGAAGTCTTTTTTCTAATCTAACATATGTCAAGTGAGAAGAATTAATAGTTCAAGTATGACATGAAACAATTGATTTTCTATAATTTCGACTAATATGGCAATTTCCAAGCACACTCTAATGCTAAAGCACATGCTAGGAGAAAACTAAGGTCCAAATATTTCAAATCAAACTTTCTCACATTCGAAAATTGAAGAATTCCTCTCCATAGCCAAGCATAATATTCCTTTAAATAAGGAAAGAAATCTTCCTTTGGGAACCATAACCTACAAAAGGTGGAGTTGTTGGTTGGTGTTGGATAATGGTTGTGCTTGACAAAGAGAGCACCATTTAGTTGTGCACTTGGTATGCCCTATCAATTTCCACAATTCGGGTTGTGTTGTACTCAAGTTGGTAGTTGCATCTTAGATTTTGGTTGTGGTGCAGGTGGGAAAATATACTATTTTTCTCTTAGCATAGACATGCTTGAATCATTTGAACAATATATGCTTATATGTATATTGCAATGGGACAAAGTATTGCAATACCCCTCTTAGCATGAAAATGGAAGAAGGTTAAAATTGCTAAACCATATAATAGATGCATTTTATGATTATTGTTACTACAATGAAGCAACAAATACCAAGTTTAGCAAAGCTTTTAAGGCACATAAAGTAATTACTTGCTCTGATTCGTTTAGCACTCATGTCTAAGGGTGAAGCATCAGAATCCTCATCACCATCATCTTTATCACCATCTTTGGACTGATCTGGCTTTATAATGTAAACCTGAGAAATTGAAATGACATTGTAAAATTAGATAACATATAAATATAGTTGAAATTTTAATTCTAGATTGAATATAGCATTACTGTGATTATTAGTAAACAATATGGGTAATCATGATTAGAATTCTTTTAACTACCAAGCAAAAACAATTTCTCCACCTTCTAGGGTAGAATATTCCATTTGAAGTAGCATTTCATCTAACAATTGAAGAAGAGAACTTTACATATCATTTGAAGGATGTCTAAAACAATCAAAGAAATTTCATTTAGCAAAAAACATGTCTTTCAAATAAGGGAAATTAAGTTACGAGATAAAAGAATATGCCATGATTGACATAAGAATAGAACTCACAAAAAGAAGTTTGAGGGAAACCTACTAAGACAGTTAGAAAAACACAAGTGGCTATAAGCTATCTATCAACATTAAAGTAATGTATAACATTACATGTGGTTTCATGATGGCTTAGAATGTTATTTCCCTACTCAGCCAATAACATTCTAGTTGTTGATGTTCCATGTAGTAATCCATAATCTTAAGAAGTCCTACAGATATTTCATACCAGCTGTCAAAAGTATGGATATAATACATACACGACAAGATAATTCCAATTTAGCTTAGGCCACAAGATGAAATGCTCCAAAAAAGCACATATAATAATATATCAAATAGGTACAAATTTAAGTCCAAGCACCTGAAATTTTGTAGGCTTGATTAGTTGGAAAACCAATGCATCCCCATCAACTAATTCATGGTCAATAGCAAAGCCTCTCCATCCTCCACTAAGTCCGGTTTTCTCAGCAAGGTATTTGACTGGGGATTCATTTCCATCTTCATCCACCAAACTAATCATTTCATCATGTTTTGGAAGATGCATCTTGCAGAAATGGACAGGAAGACCCTATTTTTTTTTTTTATCAGAAACAAAATATATGTGTTAATAGAGAAAAGAGACATGAGAAGGATGAGAATTCCTCCCCATGAAGTACAAACCTGATCAAAAAGTAAACCTCTACTAACCAAAGAAGGCTATACAATAGGTACAAAAGGCCGCATAATCGAAAGAACTAAGTAAACCTCCACTAACCCAAGGAAGGCTATACAAAAGGAACAAAAGGCCTATACAAGTAAAAGAATCCTGACCCTATAAACCCAACCTTAGGGTGTACATAACTGAAGCCAACTAAGCTGGAGAAAGTCCCTATTGGAAATGTTGTAAAACAAGAATTTCTCAAAAGTTGGATATGCTACCATCTAATCTATGTAAAAGAAAGTTTAGCCATTACTAATATGAATCTATGATTGCATTTTTTATGTTACAAAAAAAGGTTACCATAGAGTCTGATTTTTTTTTCCTCTTTCTGGAAAGTTACCTATTTAGTTGTTTTTACTTGAACAAAGAAAATTCAAGTCTGGCAATCTGAAAAAGAGAAACATGAACGAGAATTTTCGCAACCTGTCTCCTAGAAGGAATTTTCCTAATCAGACAAAGAAAATGAACTTACCAGCCAGAACCCACCAGTCACATGAGATTGGAGCATTGGCTTCACAAAGCTTGGAAAATCAGTTTCTAAACCTGATTGCAGTTCTTCTGCTCTTTCTACAGCATACACCCTAGCTTCATCAGAAGCATAGACCCGATTCAACAAATCCCTCCGTTGATAGGATCTTCAAGTTAAACCCAGAAAATGTATAAGAGATAATACCCAAAAAAATGTGAACTAGTAAGCTGGCGAACTCAAAATATGGTTCAGATGTAACAACCTTTTAGGCCTCTCCAAAGGCTCAATGGGCACCTATCAAGGATGAAGAAATTTCTGATCAATCTGATATCACAACAAAATCATTTGAACAATATCAAGCCATACTAAAAAAACATTGATATGTGCTCAAATTAAGCTGCATTCAATTTATGATATGTAGACCAGTTTGAAAACAACATGAGTAGCAAGAAGAAAATCAACCTTGTGTTTCCAAAAGAATAAAAAAATTTAGGCAGACAGCATTGGTTCTCTTTGGTTCAATTGAATCAATGATCATATATACAGGTTCTGGTATCTAATAGTAGAGATATATGAAATGGTGCCTTTGTTTTTCTTTTTTTGATGAAAGGAGATTACAAAGTAGAAGACCTACAAATACGATTGAAAAATGAGTCACAATAATCTTTAAAACTAAACTTTCTAACATCTTTAGGGAAATTTGACAACCAAATGATTGATTTTAAATTATAAATACCTTTTTTAGTTAAGCAATATGCTATTCTATTTGCTTCCCTATAAATATGACAACAATCATAAATATTTAGATCTTGAATTAACTTCCAAATATCCTCCATTAATAACATAATAGAACTAGGAATATTACTCTTTTTATTATAACAATCTATAACTATTCTTGAGTCACTCTCAATATCTAGGTTTAAGAACTCATTGTTCTTGGCAACCAACATGTCATCTCTTAGAGCCATACATTCTGCAATAATTATTAAAGCATTACCTATATGCCTACTTGCAGTCATTTTTATAAAACCATTAAAGTCTCTAATTACCCATTTGAAGCACTTCCTAAAATCACGGCCAAACGAACTCTCAATAACTTTTTCCTAAAAAGGTTAAATAAAAAAATGGCATTATATCAAAAAGTGTGTATGATTATCTAATAAATTTGATTTTAAGCAAGTTTTTCCATTTTTTCATTTTGGTTTGATTTACACCATATGTTTTTATTTTTAGTTTATTTGATGATAATGTTAAATTAAATAAGTGATTTTCTATTTTTCACTTTTTTGAAATGGGTGAATGAATTTCCTTTTTTTAGTTTAGTTTGGTTTTGTATTGTCTGTTTTGATTTTTAATTTGTTTAATTATAACATGTTAAGATTTTTATATTTTTGTATTACGTGGATGATATTGTGTTTTAGTTATTTCATACAACCTAATGTGAATGTTTAAAAATTTTCATTTTCTTGAAAATTTACCAGGGTTAGGGTTTATTTGATATTCTTAATCTTATTATCGAAAAAAATAATGTTTGTTATAGTTTCAAATATACATAATTTTGAGAGAAAAAAAAGCAAAATTAAGTAAATCAAAATTCATTTAAGCAAAAAGGAAATAGAAAAATGGTGAGAGAAGATGAATAAAATACAAATTTAAATGTTTGCAACCTTATGAATTTTTAGATTAAGAATAAAGAGTAAAAAATATATATAAAATTTAAAATAATTTTATTATAATTAATTTTTTTTTTTTTAATTTTCTTTTTCCTTTTTAATTATTTTAATAGGTTTTTTTTAGATTAAAACTATATGCATTATTTCATTTCTTTTAATTAATTATATTTTTATAAATATCTTCCTCCTCTTACATCTTATCCTAATTTTCCATCAAACTTATATACCACACATCTTACTTCTTCAAGAATCACATACAGGTAGGAAATAATACCCAACAAGCTACAACTTACAACAGTATGATATCTCGAGCCCATTGAATCCCACATCAACCAGATTACCTACTTTCACTTTTAGCTGCGATCCCCAAAAACACTTTCATTTCATTTCATTCCATTGTTACTAGTGGAAGTACTAAAAACACTTGTTTTATAAATATCTTCCTCCTCTTACATCTTATCCTAATTTTCCATCAAACTTATATACCACACATCTTACTTCTTCAAGAATCACATACAGGTAGGAAATAATACCCAACAAGCTACAACTTACAACAGTATGATATCTCGAGCCCATTGAATCCCACATCAACCAGATTACCTACTTTCACTTTTAGCTGCGATCCCCAAAAACACTTTCATTTCATTTCATTCCATTGTTACTAGTGGAAGTACTAAAAACACTTTGTTTTGCCGATTTCTGTAGTTACCAAACATGACAACACTTTACTACTATGCCAAACAACTAACCCTAATATTTCGCATGATGAGTGAACCTAAAAGAGACACCAAAAAATGGGTATATTGCCTAGGGAAACACCCTGTAAACCCTATTTTCAATCCCAGAACACAATCGCATAAAAAATTCCGAGTCTAGGGAGAGAGCTCACTTCCTTGTAATTAGGAGAAGGCTTATCCACAAACCGACTCGATCTTCTCACCGCAGACAAGTCCACCGGCGACCGAGGTGTGCGCGGCTTGACCTTCTTTACCTGCGAATCCAAACCTATGAAAATGGAAATCTTGCTAGGAGAAAGAGTGCGTAACGAGAGAAATCAAGAGCGTGGAGCATACCGGTGAGGACTTAGGGCTTCTGGCAGTTCGAAGAGACTCAGAAAGCTTATGAAGATTAAGTTCTTCCATCCTCTTCTTGTTTTCTTCTAGTCTTTTTCGACGGCTTTCCTCGTATGATACCTCCGAGACCCCCATTTCTCTTGGAATCTATTGATTTTCTCCCTATCCAAACAGATGTCTCAGGAAACTGTGGAAACAAAGGAAGATGACCGTTGTTTTGCTTCCCGTCTACAACCCTCACCTCACCCCCAGACACTTGTAAAGCGGGATGGTGTCGAAGCTTGAAATTTGAATTCAAATGTAGGGTAGGGGCACATTTGGTATTTCGGACTCTCACTTTGGTATTGCGGAAATTATTGAATATAAAAATATCGAATAAAAATTAATATAAAAAAATTGATTTGAAATTATTCCTTTTTCAGAATATAAATTTGTAATAATATAATATGATATTTTATTGAATTATATTATTTCAAAACATATTATATTTATATATTTAAAACATATCAGTTTAAATTTTATCCTAAAAAATATTTATATTATAAAAAAACCCCTAAAATTATGCTATTTAATATTAGAAAAAACTAAATGTCTTGAAAGTAAATAATTTAAATTAATTAAAATTATTCAAAATTTTGTTAATCAATATAAATTTATCTTATTTCTATTAAATTTATTTTAAATTCTTTTCAATACATTTACATTCAAAGTTAAAATATTGTAATAAAATTAAATACAACCGAAATTAAATTAAAAATATTTACACATCATACACATAAATATATAAAAAAAAATTAAGTCATTTTAAGTTAAAAAGATTAAATTCACGTATGTATTAGAAATTGGACTGAAAATATTTGAGAAAGAAGTTTTTTGAAAAACTAGGAAGATTTATTGGTAGGCAATATTTGTAGTTTGATCAGTTATTGCAATAATTAATATTTAGAATTTTTTTTTTTAATTATCCCATTTAGAGGTTATAAATGTAATTTTGAATGTTTGGAGGTTTTTTTTTTTTTTTTTATCAAATAAATGTGTTTTTATTTTTTTAGATTGAAAAAGTGAAAAATTAGACCCATTTTTCGAATATTTTTAATTTATTTATTACACACATTCTAATTTTACCTTGTGTGAACATATAGAAATTTATTTATTTTTGGCTTCGGACTCAAGAGGTGTAGCTAGCAAAAAACTATTTACGTTATTAGTTTTGGTTTGATAGCTAAAAAATAGAATGAGGGGGAACCATTCTCTTCGAAATTAAAAAAAAATATATATATATATATAGAAAAATAAGTTTGACAATAAAAGAAATAAAAATCAAGTATTTTCGGAAAAATATATTTTAAATTTTTTTATTTGCTTTCTTAGGATTATTTAAAAAAATAATGATTAAAAATAAAATTATATACAAGAGTTATTTTTAAGATATATTTAAAAATAGGGAAAATGAAATTTGATTCACTAATATGAAAATATATGACAAGAAAAACTTTAAATTTTTTAAATTAATATTATATTCATCTATTTAAAAATAATTTAAAATACATGTATTTTTTAATGGGTCACCAATTATACCAAAAAATGTCATTTTATTTATCATATTAGCCAAATCAATTGACAACTAGATTCTTTCATGCAAATGTTTTCCTTCCTTTAAGATATTTTATTTTTATTATTTTATTATTTTATTATTTTATAATATTTTTTTCTCTAGAAACATTATAAAGTAAGAATTTGAAAAAAAAAGTTTATTCTAGTATCAATAAATTAAAAATAAATCCATATTCTTAATAATAAATAAACTAATAATAAATTTGTATTTATTATATAATATTAATAATTATTGAATATAATAAAGAATAAAATTTATTGTAAGAGTTTTTCATATATAAAATGTTTTACAATATTATTGTACTTTGATATATACTATAAAAATAAATAAATAAATAAATAATTTATATTAAATAAATTAATCATAATTAAAATAATTATATATTATTATATTTATCATTTATTATTTAATAAAACAACTTTATTACTTTTGAATTGATCGTTATGATTAAATAGGATTTGTTTGACAATATTTCATCTTAAAATTCTAGTAAATAAAAAAATATTAATCCTATTTAAATAAGATTATTTTTGCACAATATTTATGAAACTAAAATAAGAATTCTATCATGTATTTGTTTTTAAAGAAAAAATAAATCTTAAATAATAAAATAATAATAATAATAAAATATTTAAAAGGAGGGGAAACATCTATGTCAAGGAGTTTAGTTATCAATTGATTTGAATAAAAAACATTTTTGGGAATAATTCGATGACTCATTAAAAAGTGTAGGTTTTAAATTATTTTTAAATAGATGAAAATAATATTAATTTAAAAAATTTGGGGTTCTTTTTTTCATATATTTTTATATTAGTGAATCAAATCCCACTTTTCCCTTAAAAATATGATATTATAAAATAATTTTTTAGCTTTATTTCTAAAAATACTCCCTCCCTAATGATTCACATAAAAAAAATCAATACAATGCCTCTTAGGCATTGTAGAATTTTTCATAAATTGAATTAATTATTTTCTTATATAATATTAAAAAAAAAAAAATTGCTAGTTATATACAAAATCATTAATATATATATATATATATATATATATATATATATATATATATATATATATATATATATTTTGTAATTGAGTTTTTGCTAAAATATTCTTTAAATAAACAATATAGCCCATTCTTTTAATTTTCACAACATATATATACACACCTTGAAAATATATAATTAAAATGGAAATAGTCAAATAATGGGAAGAAAAAAAGAAGAAAAAGAAGCAAAGATCAATCAATTTGAATTATAGAATATAAAAAATTTAAACAAATCAAATAAAATTAGACAAGAAAATGGAAAGCAATTTCCAAGGAACATACAAAATAGAGCAACATCATCACCCCAATGAATGAATATTCAAAAAATAAGACCTGGTAGATAAAGATGATAAGGAAAATACCAGGTTCATGAGTGCCTTCCCTTTCATGTCAAAAGGAAATGCTCCAAAGGTGAAAAAAAAAAAAAAAAAAAACATTCTCCAGGTTCTTCCATTGTAGATTCCTGACAAGTTTAAGTGTAATTCTGCAAGAAACTATACATGTGTGACACAAAAAGAAATGGACAAACTTCACCATGAGGATTTAGCTAGTTCCTGGAACATGAACTCATGCTTCTCTGCAGCAGGCGAATCCAGAGCCTCAATTTCAGCATCAAGCCTCTTTTTCACTTCTTTTACATGCAGAAGACTCCCTTCTAGATCTCTTATCTTCTCTTCTGCACTAACTCTTTCAAGCCTAGCTTCTCTCTTCCTGTTTTCTACAAAGCCAAAGCTCATAAGTTGGTCTAACCGAGCTCGTAAGAAGCTGACATTCATCCCCAACTCCTGGAAGGCTTTTAGGGTCTTGCTCCAAATAGAAAAATTATCTCTAGAGGTGGTGAGCTTGCTAGCTCTAATGGCATCAGCAATGTTTACAGTCTCTGAAATGATTCCAGCAGCCAGCTTATAGTTGAGACCATCGAGAAGATGATCATGAAGATAAGTTTTCTGACTGCAGCAGAGCTCATAGTACTTGGTCTGGAGGTGTTTGGAAAACTCAGAGTTTATGATCAAACCATTCACAAGAATGGAGAAATCTTCCATTTTTTTCACTTCTTTAAAATCAACAGCAGATTCTGAGAATCTAATCCTCTCCAAGACTTCTGAACCATGCCCATCACTGTCATTTTCTGACTGACATGCTGCAAGGCCAAGTTCAGTAGTTGATACTGATAGGCTCTCCTTCTTAGGATTCTCTTGAGGACTGTTTGGCAAACAATTCTTCAAACACTTCCCCTCTCCATTTTTCCATCTCTTGATATCCTCCCCTGCTAGATCTTTTGGTGCACAACATTCAAGTGAAAAACAGTTGGTGGATTAAATGGAGTGATGATCAGATAGACATATAGAACTACTCAACAGTGAAAAGCCAAAGAGAATTGAAACCGCTTACCAAAATCTTCTTGTTTTACACAAGCCTCTAAATTCAGAAGCACAAGAGGAGCCCCATCTACTTCATCGAAACCATTTGTTCTCACAATGTATACCTGTAAGAGTCAAGAAGTAATGATTAGGGAGAAAGTCTAATATGCAGCATTTCATATGCTAGAAGTGCAGGAATTAGAACCCTCAACCATCATGCAAACTGCATGGCAGAAAACAACCCTCCATGTAACAAGGACCATCAAAGTGATTGTTTCTCAGGAAAATCCTAAATTTAACGATCAATTGGAGTGGTTCAATTCCAGGTTTCTTTTTCCTTTTGTTTTTCCAAAAAACTAGAAAATGAGAAAAATGAAAAACAATACAAGAACAAGGGACCAAACATAGTCACCATGAATTTGGTAGGTTTGACCAGACCAAAAACCAAAACATCCCCTTCAAGTAAATTATGAGCAATTGAAAATCCTCTCCATCCACCACTCAATCCTGTCTTTCCCACAAGAAACTTTGTCTTATATTCAGCCCCCCTTTTATCCACCAAAATAATTGTAGTATCATACTTTGGCAAATGCACATCGCAGAATTTCTTAGGAAGACCCTGTCATAAAAAATTCAAACATATGCAAATTTCTTAGTACTCCAAAATTTGTTTATATATCAACCCTTCTTAAGAATTTCATACTAACCAGCCAAAAACCGCCTGTAACATGTGATGGTAGCATAGACTTAATCATGCTAGGGATTTCAGAAGGCAGATTCCTTTGAACCTTCTCTGCTCTCTCCATGACAGAAGATTTTGCCTCATTACCATTGGTGATATGATCTGTGTTGACCCTTATTCTCTTGCAACTAGACATAAATCATAGAAACAGTATCTTTAGGAAACAAGTATAAGCCTATGGTATTTTGAATTAAAAGCACAACCAAATAAATCTACCAACCTTGTGGCCTTCTGCTGAGCATCAGAAACTTCCTGCTTGGGAGTAAAACACTTAGTTCCAATTAGTTCATCATTTTAGTAATGAATACCATCTAGCAGAAACAAGGGAAAGGGGAGAAAAAAAAAAACTAGCAAGAGAGATCGATTTCTGTCACTTGGTTGTGATGAAAAGAAGGAAAGAAAAGCAAATATAATAGAAATTATGGATAATTTTATACATTTTGCTACTCCACACCTACTCTGTTTGAGAAAATTGAGAATAAGCTTGAAAAGAAGAGAGGAAGATAATACCATCCTCAAACTCCTCTCCCTTCCTTCCCTTTTCTTCTCTTTGTTTGTGAGAGCCAAACAAAGTCTTCCAACTCTTTTCACCTTTTCAATAGTGAATACTAAGTGTCAAACCTTTTCGGTTTTCCCATTTTGGAAAAATGTTTTCATTAGAACTTTTGAGTTTCATTTCAGCCCACCTATTCCAGTACAAAAACTCTCCAACAAAACCCTAAACCTCATCTGCACAAAAGCCCAAAAATCCAAAAACAAAAGAAAAAAACAGAGGAAAAGTTCTCTGCACCCATCGCTATCTTGGAGATCTTCAAAAGTACAAGAGCTCCAGTAAGCAATAAACTAAAAACCCATTGACGGAATCAACTTTTCAAGATGTACAAGAATGTGGAGCAATAAAAAAAAAGAAAAATATTCTAACTTTCTTGATCTTCTGGGTATGATCCAAGTGCCTTTTCATCTGTGGGCACGTTCTCTTAGCAGATGGCTTCCTCTTCATCTGCCAGTGACCAATACACACACTTACATAAACATACCCACATTGATGAACACAAAAAATTAACATATATAAGAAAAGGAGTGAGGGAGAACCTCTGAAGTCCGTTGCTTCAGTTGCTGGACTTCATCCTTTACCTTCACTTTCTCTTCTTCAACTACTGCCATAACCAATACAGATGGCAACCCAGAACTCAGAAAGCTCTCTCACACTTCTCTTGAGAGATTCAGTTCAGAGTAATGGAGAGAGGACACGGGGAGATGTCGACCGTTTCGTTTAAAAAATGGATGTCTTTTGTACGGTGGCTGTACTGAAAAGAGGATGTGACCCTTTTTCAGTTTTTTGTATTGGAAAAGACTCCATCATCTACAGCATTGGAGCCAAAATTTAAATTTTTTTTTATTAATTTACGATATGGCCTCAAAGTTTTTCGTAATTATACCTTTTATTTTATTTTATTTCTAAGTTTTAAAATTTTCATTTTTCTGGGATTTCTATGTCATGGTTGGTACCTCTTTACCCCTCTGCAATACAATATCATTAAAAAAAAAAAAAAAACTCATTCTTTAAATTTAATTAGAATTTCTTTATCTATTGCAAGATAAATTTATTAAAAGAATTTATAATTTAATTTTTTGAATAAAAATACCCTATTTAATTTCCTTTCAAATTTTGTTTGATTTTTAAAAATTAATTATGCCTTTCATTTCTCAATATTTTTAAAATATATATTTTTTCCCTTATTTTTTCATGTCTACAAGTTTAAGAGAGCAAATATCTTTTATAAACAACAGTTAAAGTTGAAAATGAGAATAAGATTATGGATTAATTTCATTTATCACACTGAGGTTTCGATTAAATACATTTAATTTTTGTAGATTTGAAATTTTATCAAATACCCCTCTTATCCTTTTTTCACTCGAAATAAGAGAGGTACATGATGAAATTTCAAATTTATAGAGGCTAAATGTATTTAGTTAAAATCTCATGAAAGGTAAATGAAATTAACCCTAAGCTTATTGTTTGAACTTGTGATTTGAAGGTTTCCAAAAACCCGAACTTCTCCAAAGAAAAAATGTTAGTTTTGATGGGCAAGCATGAGGAAGTGTGTAAGGCCAACATAAACCCAAATCAACCATAATTGAGAATAGGCAACTGAAAAAGGAGCATCTATCCATCAATTTCTCAAATAGTAATGTATATATAAAACCAAAATTCCAAAACTTGAAATGAATTAACAGTCTGCTATCCGCCTGAGGATTTTCTAATCAAAAACCTCTACTCTCTGAAACTTCAGAGCATTCTCTTGAGAAATGTCCATACAGAATGGCTCCATAAACAGGTTATTGTTCTCTGCTTGATCTTCTTCCAAGTGCTACATGCAAATGAAAAAAAAAAGGGTGGGGGGGAAAGGAAAAGGTTAAGAAAAACTTTGTTGGGCATTTGGAAATGGCTAAAGAAGCAAAACAAAGAAGTGAAACAACTTACAGGGATTTTTTCGTCGACTGTCCCTCAAATCAAGAAGGCATCCAGCAACATCATCTTCTATTGTGTTTTCGACCCTCACAATGAACACCTAGAAAGTTGGAGATAAGAATAAGACAGAGAGAAGCTACCATGAAAACAGATACCAATTTCAAGCAGTAAGAAATTGCAGAATTAAACACAACAATCCACATGCCAAAGGGAATATGAAGTCTGAATTACAAAACCTTTTCTCAAGAAAAAGTATGAATTAACCTATCATTCATATTCCTTCTATTTTTTTCTTCAGAGCAATTTGGGGTTTCATTTCCCAAGCCCTGAGGTGAAGTTCAAAATTCCAAACTAGTTAGTACTGAAATTAGCAATTCCATTTTTTTATTTATTTTTTGGATGGGAGAGAAGAAACTCAAACATGAGAACTACTTTGTCACTCTTGACAATACCTATTCAATTACTGAGTCTTTTGAATCTTACTTTTTGATCACCCGATTTCCCAACTCCTACTTTCTACATTTTCTGTTTTCCTTCGATATCACACACTAGAAATAATGACCCAAGACAGTTTCAGTACCACTCTCAACCCTATATTTTCTATGCTAAGAATTCTACCCCACCTGTATAGAAAAGTTGCTTTGCAACCTAATCCTATAATTTTTCAGGGCATTGAATACATCTTCCGAATTAGTCCATTCTGAATTGTGATATTAAAATTAGGAGGTAATTGAAACCAGCACCAACAGGAATTGAAACAAAAAGGTTGTATATCCAAGTAACAAGAAGGTTTAACAGCTACCTTGAATTTACAAGGCCCGACCAAAAGAAACACTAAGATATCACCCACTTTTAGTTGATGGTCCAAGGAGAATTTTCTCCATCCAGCACTCAACCCGGATCTGTTGACAAGAAAGTTTGTTTCATATTCCTCTGCAGCCTCATCTTCCAAAATGATTGTTGCATCATTTTCTGGCAAATGCAACTTGCAGAAACTCCTAGGAAAATACTGCCATAAGAGGAGTTAGTGGCTTAGTGCATAAATATGCATCTTAAATAAAATCCATGCTTTGAGTTCATTGATTTCAAGAAATTGGGGGAGAATTTCAATCTTACCATCCAGAACCCTTTGGCAACATTTGATCTAGACATTGTTCTAGTCAGGCTTGGTAATTCAGAACCATGATCAGCTATAATTTTCTTTGCTTGCTCCATTAGGGGATACCTATTCAGATAAAGGTCATAGAGGCAGCAGATCAGAGGGTCTGTCATATGTTAAGACTAGTAAAAAGGACATTCAAATCAATTCACTGACCTTCAAAATTCTGAAATTATTGGAAACTACCTGCACAAGCATAAACACAAATTTTCCATTAATCCACCATTCATATCATAAAAACACAACATTTCTAAAACTTTAGACGTCGTTGAGGCATGCCATAGCGCTTGATCAACAAAACCACCATTCAGAAACGATTCGCTCAACAAGATTCTTTATTTACCTAGTTAATGGTGTAGGATAGATTTCATTGAACACTGCTATCTAAAATTTCCTATGATAGTGTACAATAAGTGTTGGCATTTTTGGTGATGCTTGCATTCATGTTGATCGATTTAGGCATGAATTTATTGAAAAAACACAATAGAAGAATTAGCGCCGATTGGACATCCAAGCATACCACAGAAGAACTCCGAACGCTAGCGAGTGCTGTGGAATTCACACTGGATGGATCAAATCTAGGACATCAAATGAAAATTACGGAAATTTTAGGGCAAGTTAGAGATCACCGAACGAAACAAGTACAAATCAGATCAATGCTAGCTTAAATTGTCAGCAGGAAGACATTCCTGGATGGTCCAAATTTGGGATTTTCAAAATGGCCATCAAATAAACAATGGACATATAAAAGGGAGCAAAAAAGAACATAGAAATGCCTAATGGTGGTTCCTGTGCCATAGATAAGCATAATTTCCAATATAGAAAATAATTCTTTTGCAGAATTTCTTCTCCTAAAAACAAATACCATGTCCAGCAATTTCTTTTTTGCAAAAAACAAGGGCATAATCATTGCTATTTTGACTACCCACAAGAGATTAGGGTTTCAAGTTTGTCTAATCTCACCTTTCTCAACCAAAACTAGCTCAAAACCCTAACCCTACACCAAAAATAACATAAAAAACACATCAGGGTATTAGCACAATTCATGAAATGAAGAGCAAAATCTAGTAAAGTGGGTCTCACTTGCTCAGCCCTATGAACAGGGATAGAGACCCTTTCCTGGAACAGAACCAGCTCGGTCTCCAAAGCCTAGCTCTGCCTAATCTGATGGTGAGCAAACAGAACCAAATGCTTCAGAGACAGAAACTAATAAGAGTCCCTAGAAAGAAAACAAATATGTAGAGAGAGACCCAATATGCAAAGAGACAATGATGTGTCCTTATAGAGAGAATAAACTATAAAGCAGTAGGCATTTGGTATACTTGGTTCCAGTAAGACTGACTCTCCTCTGAGATCTGATGCAATTTTATACCTTCCATTTGTCATGTTCTTCCCCATCATCGCCCTTTCTTCCTGAACCATCTCCATACTTTCAACTGTAACCCAAAAACTTCACACCCCTGTTCATATTGGATATTCTTTAATCATCTTAGTATTTGAGTTTAATGAAATTCAAAATATCTTTTGACTTTGCCCACGTGGACAACACAGTATTCTACTGGTTGAGCCCCCTTTCTCACCTGTCTGTCCATGTGAATTCTCTGTGTACTTTCTTCCATACAGTCTTGGCTCCTAGGAATTCTACTGTTTAGACAGATCCTTGAGTGTGTGATGACTGATGAGACTTGGTGTGCATGGGCATGAATGCTAAATGCTGGTTTTAAGAGATTTTTTCATGGAAAAATAATTCTAAGTAATAATCACATGAAGAATTGGGTGTGAGTTTTCTTTGCATTATGAATTAATGAAATAGACACAATGACATTAATGTAATAATGACTGTCAAAACTATGCTAATTAAAAGATAGATTTTCATGATGATTTATCTAATCTTTCTATGGTTGAAGTAATTTTTAGAGTAGAGTTGACTAGTTTAATGACTTGAGATAACATAAGCTAAATCAAGTTTGCTTTGACTAGAGAGTATATAATTAAAAATGAAAGATGCAGTTTCAATTAATCTAAATTTCCACTTTAAATCATGCAATAATACAATTTATTTACTTCAAGACAAAAATGAAAGATGCAGTTTCAATTTATTGAGAACATTATATTTCTTGGAAATTAAATTTTGAGTCTTAAAAACAAACTTTATTTCTCTTTTAAATCAAATAAATATTTAAATAATTTATTATCTAAATTTATTTTAGATTACAAAATCATACTTTAGAGCATTAAAATTTTGTAATGCTAATCTAATGTTACCATTTGTATGAAAGAGGAATGCTAGTATAATTAAACGATATTGTATATAAAACTAGGCAAAACATTTGATTTTTTATTGTGGTGTGTTTAATTGGATGAACAATTCAAAAATGTTGAGGAAATTTTGAAAGGAATAATTATGAAATAAACAAAATTTAAAATCTATAAACTTGCAAATGAATTGCTTAAACAAATTACAAGTCTAATAATGAAAAATTTTTATAACACCTATTTGCAAGTTTCCATCATCATAGATTATATCTTATAATATATTTAAAGTTATTTAAAAGGAATATCTTTATTAGTATTAGTGTGCACACATTAGATTTTGTACTTTGAAATTTATGAAGCAACTTCGATCTAGGGATTATTTTGAATAATTTGATTTTAAATATTTAGAAGAGCACATCATTTTTCCAAAAAAATTAAATTAAATTAAATTAAAATTAATTTATCCCAAAACTCCCTCTTCAATTTTTTTATTTATTTATTTTTATCAAAATCTATTGCAAAATTTTCATGATAATTCTACAAGAGGAAAGAGGAAAACAAACTACAAGTATTAGAATAAAAATTCTTATAACATACATGAGAAAATTTTCATACTCATTTGTTATATAACCTAAAGATACATCTATATTTGCTCAAAAAGTAGATGTATATAATATATTAACGTGTACAAAGAAAATGATATGTCGGATTCATACCTTCGATTTTGATTGACGTTAAGATCAAAAACAAAATAGCAGCTTCAATCTTGCAATCTCATTTATCAAATAATTGAGTTTTGAGCATTTAAAAAACACTCCACATTTCAAATAAAGTAATTTCTAAATTGAAACCAATTTTCCTTTTCAAAACACTTCCTTCTTCAAAGTTTTTCTCTAAATTAAGTTATAAATTTTAAAAGTTTTTTCAATGGTACTTTAAGTGAGAAAAGATCCTAGAATTTTTCCTTTTATGTCATTTATCATAAACAATTTCTTGCCCGCGGTTTCACATACACGGTTTCTCGCACACGGATTTCGCACATGGTTTTTCTTACATGGTTTAATTACTTTGATTTTACCATTTCTTTTCCTCATAAAGTTTATTAAATTTTTTTTCACATGATTTGGCCTTTTTTGTGTGGTTTTTTTCCAACCCACTCAACTTCAAAAAAATGTTTTATATTAGCAATTTAAGAAGGAATTAACAATAGTTAGACATTTTAACATCTTTTTTCTCACACCATTTTTCTATGCTCTTTCATTCTTTTTTTTTCTTTTTCTTTTTGGTTTTTCTCTCACTTTACATGGTTTGTCCTCTTTTATATGGTGTTACCATAATTCTCCATTTTAAAAGCATTTTTAAATAGTACTACTCTAAGAGTAAAAAGTGAACTAATAATATTGATAAGTTTTAAAACTTTTTTTCTTACGTGGTTTATTGTGTTTTATTTTCTTCATAGTTTTTTTCTTTTCTTATATGGTTTATATTTTTTTTTCATGTAGTTTTTCTTCACTTATGTTGTTTCTTTCCAACTCATTTTGTTTTTCTTCCTTAAATTTTACTCACTTAGAGGATATAAACTTATTTTTATATTTTGTATAATTATATTTGTAAATTTTTCATGAACAACATAAAGTTGGTAACACTTTTTAGTGAATTAATTTTTTTTATAAAGACGATCTCTATTTAAAGTATATAAAGTTACGTTTATGTTTAATGTAAATTATGTATAAATTTTGCATAATATGTGCACGTGAAAGAAAAAAATATGAATAACAATTACTAATATTTCTTTATTGAATGTAAACTTATCATGTGAATCATATTGTATATAAGATTATTTTTATGCTTAACATAATTATATTTATTAGTTTTCTAATGAATGAATATGTACATAAGAATGAAAAATATGTTAATAGAAGTTATTAACATTTATTAATAGAATTAAAAATTAAACAAAGGTTGCACATAATTTACTTAACAAATAAAAAAATATTTTTTAACAAACAATAGCACAATGGAGTAAAAGAAGAAAAAAACATTTCAACATTTTAATAAACACGTATAAGAAGAATTTCAAATAAATTTATAAAAATTTTAGATTAAAAAAAAATGAAACTCCTAAATCCATAAGTTTTGTTTTTTGCAAAAAGGTAAAATGTTAAATCTATATTTTAAAATTTTATTTTATTTACTAATCCATTGGTAATAAAAAAAAATCTATTAATTAATAATAATAAAATAAAAATAACAACAACATAGAGTGTGTAAATCTACTTAAGAATTTTAAATTTGTATTTTTAATCTTTCTCAGTAAGATTCCAATTTTTGTCACATTTTTATCTTTCAAATGAATTACAACTGAATGGTAATAATAACATTCATAATTCATTTTACATGAAAATATGGTCATTTAAAGGGTATGAGTTGTTTAAAATTTAAACTTATACAAGAATATTTTAAAATCATCCCTAAAATCTTAATATTAAAATAAGAAAGAGTGAATGAACAAATTTAATATATCAAAATAATTGTGTTTCTCTGATACTTAATTATGAGTATTAAGAAAATTTAAGTTCTCATTCCTAAAACAAGTAGATTTTTCAATTAAGATTTTCCATCCATCTTAAATATATCTTCACATTTAAATGTTATACATATTTATATTTAATAGAATTAAAAATATTAATATGTTTATATTTATCTTATCATTATTTTTTTATAATAACAAATGTAGAAATTGAAATAACCAAAACAATGTAATATATAATAAAAAGGTAAATTTCTATGAAACTTTAAAATAATTTTAAAATTGGAAACAACATAAATTAAAACAATAAAGAAATTGAAAAACTTACAATGAGAAGAACTTACAATGAAGAGAAAAAAAATGAAAAAACTTTTAAGCTTACATCTTAAGGAAGTTACAAATCTTAAGGAAAACTATTCGATGCTTACAATTGTGGTTGAGACCTTCTTGAATACAAAAATTTTGGAATCTTGAATGGTAAAAACCTGTGCATGAATAGTGAACAACAAAATTCACTTTTTATTATTACACTTTTGACTTTTTTCATTAGGAATTTTAATCACATACTTGAAAAAAATCTTCCTTTGTGTGCACACTATTTGACTTACAATTGAAAACATAAAAATGAAGTATCTTATCTTGATGCATGCAAAAAGCTTAAATATGTTGTCATGTAACTTTCAAGTCTTCTTATCTTAGAGTACCCTCAAGCGATCAAAGATCACTTTGATTTTCTTATAAGTGGGAGAATTCTTTTGCAATCATCTTCATTATCTTAGAGATAATTGGTAGAGGAATCCTCTAACTTTGCTTCAATATCTTCATCTTCATCTTGAGAAATGATTGAAGGTTGTTTTTAGGGATCGAGTCTGATACTCCATGGTCTTAGTTGCAACAAGTTGGGCTTAAATTTGTCGCTTCTTAAAGAGAAACTAGGATATCTCCTCCAAGACTAAAATTTGAGGATGATGATCTTGAAAATACTTACGGACTACCTAAGTTGAAGCATCATTCTTAAACTGAAGCTAGGTATTAATAAATTAGAAGTTTTTGCATCAATTGCTAAACTAAATACCATTCGCATAATAATTGCACTTACAACTTAAAAAATGTAGAAAATTCATCAAATGGATATGAAATGAGCATTTCTTAATAGTGTACTTGGAGAAGAGGTTTTTTTATTTATTTTTTATTTTTTTATAACAAAAACTAGGATATATTAAGGAATGATAAGAGAAACAAGTTTACAAACTCAAAAAGACATTATATGGGTTAAAGCAAGCACCACGTTCTTGGTACACGTGGATTGATGCTTATTTAATATGATATGGATTTCAAAAGTGCTATTTTGAATGCCCAGTCTACATCAAGTCAAATTCTAATGGTGATGTAATTGTTGTATTCTTCTATGGATGATTAAATTTTTATGGAAAATTAACACCAAATGTTTGAAGGTTTTAGAGACGCAATGACACAATAATTTGAGATGACGGATTTAGGATTAATGTTTTATTTTCTTGGAATTGAAGTCCAACAAACAAATGATAGTATCTTTATCTCATAAAAGAAGTATGTCGTAGGCATTTTAAAGTGATTCAAAATGGAATCATCATGAACAATTCATATTCCTATTGTAAAGTGACTAGAGATAATAAAAAAGAAAGCATTGAAGATTTAGTAAATCCCACATATTTCAAAGGCATAGTAGGAACTCTTTGTTAATTGACTTCTACTAAACCAAATATTGCTCATGGGGTGGGAATTATCAATTGATTTATGGAAAAACCATATTAGTCATACTTACAAGTAGTAGAATGAATTTTGAGGTATGTAAGTGGCATTTGTGATCATTGAATTTTCTATTATTAATCGAGCAACTTCCATTTAGTGGGCTACACAAATATTAACTAGGAGAGGTGATGTGGAGACTAAAAAATGATGGTAAATCCCACATATTTCAAGGGCATAGTAGAAAGTCTTTGTTAGTTGACTTCTACTAGACCATATATTGCTTATGGGGTGGGAATTATCAGTTGATTTATGGAAAAACCATATCAGTCATACTTACAAGTAGTAAAATGAATTTTGAGGTATGTAAGTAGTACTTGTGATCATTTAATCTTTTACATTTATTCAAACAACTTCAATATAGTGGGTTACACATATAATAATTGAGGAAGGCGATGTAAATATAAAAAAAGTGTACTATTGGGTATTTTTTTATTTTTTTAGGAATAGAAGCATTCTCATTCTCATTAAAGAAGTAACCAGTTGTAGCATTATCAATTGCAAAAGTTGAATAAATGACAATTACTTCCTTAGCATGTCAAACAATTTGACTTTGTAGGATGCTTAGTAAATTGAAGAATAAACAAAAAGGTCTTACAAAAATTTTGTGTGATAGTAAGTTTGCTATTGCATTGACAAAGAATCTGACATTTCATGGTAAAAGCAAACACACAAGCATCAAATTTCATTATTTTAGGGAACTTTGTGAAAAATGAACTTGAGTTTTGTATATTAGAAGATCAAGTTGCAAATATTTTTACAAAGCCACAAAAGTCGGATGTGATTGAGAAGTTGAAGATAATGTTTGGTGTGATTGAATTTATAGTTCGATTTAAGGGAGGTTGTTAAAATTATAATCTGATATAAAGTCAAATTCGAATAATTTTAGAAATTTGATATGAATTGTTATTTATTTAGGTTTCTTATGTTAATTAGGACTTTTAGGAGTCATAATGTAAATATAATTAGTTTATTATAAATATGTTTACTCTTATGTTGAAAAAGAAATAATCAAACATAATAAAATATCATTTTAACAAAAATATTATCAATACCCAATCGTGTGGATTTCAATAGAACACATATCAGGATATCCCCCTCTAACAATTGAGGCTTCCAAGTTAGCATCACCATACTCCAATGTCAAAGCCCGATTGAATTCTCTTTCAATATCCATTGATGTTTTATGGATTAATTTTGGATATGTTGTAGATTGTTATTTTATATATGAATTGTTAGCCCAAAGGTTCTCTTAATCATATTTTGATGATAACAAATCATGTTTAAGTTACTAATTGGTTTGAATTGTAAAAAATCTCAGGTATTAATTTGAAAATTCATCAAATGACCTAATTGATACAAGATCAAGACATTTGGAAGACCTTTAATCATAGGAAACAAATGTAAGATGAATACATGGGTGCACTTAGGTTTTACATATCATTTCATGCATATTTGGAAAACTTGGTTTATTATTTAAAGTTACAATTTCATTAAAACCCGAGTTTTATCAAATGTACCTTAGGCAAAACGTTTCAAAATTGGCATATTAATTTACCTAAAGACCTTGCCTAAGTGTCAGAAAAGAAAAGAACAGAAGAAAAAAATAGGTTTTCAGGGCCAAAATATTGAACCGGTCGAGGCACTAGGCCAATCGGCTCAACCTGCCAGGGTACCAGTCGATCTGTTCCCTTTACCCGGTCAAGGTCTGGTCAAGGAGTGCAAAAACACACTCTGTCTTCCAATCCTTTCCCAATCAAGGTATCTTCTTTCCTGGTCGACCTTCGGTTGAGGTTTGGTCAAAGCAATGGTAATCTGTCAAAGCATTAAATGCTCCAACGGCTAGTGATCCGGTTGACCCCCAGCTTGACCGGTTAAGGCTACTTTTTGATTTTCTTGGCTCCCGAGGTTAGAAACCTATAAATAGAGAGCTCCACTTCATTTATGAGAGATAGAACACCTGCATTTATTTGTCTACCAACTTGTTCTTGCCTTAAAACCTCTCATTTCTTTCTTGGTGCATTAAATCTTCACTTGCATATCCTTTAGTGCACCTTTGTGATTCATCATAGCTTTGATTTGTATTTGAGCTATCATTGAGCTAGGTTGAGGGATTTATTCTTATAAAATTGAGTATTAAAGTCTTCAAATGAGTTGAATCTTGAAGAGATTGTGTAAGAGCTCATTAAAGCCGAAATCCAAATGTAAAGGAGATTAGAAGCTTGGTTGAAGCTTCAAGTTTGTGGAACTCTCACTCTGTTAGGAGCTTGAGGAGAGTGGACGTAGGCAAAGAAGTGTCAAACCACTATAAAATTTGAGTTTGATTTCTCTAACTCTATCTCTTTATATTTGCTTCTATTGTACTTGAGTTTGTTGTGTTCAAAAAGATTTTTAAAAACTCGATTCACCCCCCCCCCCCCCCCCCCCCCCCCCCCCCCCCCCCCCCCCCCCCCCCCCCCCCCCCCCCCCCCCTCTTGGGTGTTTTTCTCATTTAAGATTAGCCTTTATTTTCTCATGAATAGTGGTCATGTTATGCCACTTTTGATTATTGGTTATTAGATGTTATATAATCTTGTGCTCTTATGGATTTATGCTCTAAGATTATTTATCAATTATAGTGTGAATTTGATTGTTGATTTTAATGCATATTTTGAGGGAGAACCTTGTTTAGATATTTTTGGTTTTGCCATTATAGAACAAGGGGAGAATTTGAGCTTAAAATTCTCTTCACAAATTTTGATGATTATGAAACAAATGATAATGATTTAATTGTATACTTAATTGTCTTTTGAGCAGATATAAAGTTAAAAATCATTTTATTAGAAGATCAGAATTTAAGTTTAGAGTACAAGACCATATACCAAGAAAGCTTTAAGTTAAACTAAATTTTTTTGGGATGTTTATTCAATATAAATTTGAGATGCATAGGATTTCTTGCATATCTTCAAAAACACCTTGTCTTACAAATTTTAGAAAATCTACATCCAATTCAATCTTTAAATTGCCTTGAACGATAAAAACCAACTTTTCTCAATGATTGCTTAAGTTATAATGGTTTTTTGAAAAATTCCATGAAGATTTAAACTAGGGGTGACAATGACTTGTGTTGTGTTGGGTTAGTATTATACTAGTGCAAGAAATAGTGAAAATTTACTTGGCTCAAATACAAACACAACCTATTATTTACACAAACCACATGACACGATTAGTTTAACTTATTTAATCTCAATTTCAACCTACGTATTAAACCCAATAACACAATTATAATCCACTTAACTTATTTAAAATTTAAAATTTAAAATTTATAAATGTATTATTTTCAAATGCTTTTTAATCGCTTTAACTTCCAAATTTAATTTTTTACATTTTCATTAATTTGATTATTTAATTTTAGTTATAATATGGTTATAATATAAAAAATAAATTAAAATTTTAATTCTACACTTGTTTATTATTTTATTTAATATTTTAATTATAAAATATTTATAATATTTATATTGAAATATATAAAAATTTACTTTTTTATTTAATTTTTTTAACTATATGATTTTTATAAATTTAAAATATTTTAAACTTATAAAATTATATAGGTTGTAGAACTTTGGGCATAAACAAATTAATTTGACACTATTAAGTAAAAAGGTTGGCTTATAAATAAGGCATTTTGATACTATTAAGAGAATGGGTTAGAGGAATTTGACAATCAAACATGAACAC